>NC_057810.1:473463912-473764506 GCF_018294505.1 Triticum aestivum | reverse complement strand
CTGACTGCCGGGACCCACCAGCTACATCTTCTTACGCAAGGAAGTGCGTCCGGGCAAAAAAAACGAATCGCCCCCCTGACTGCTGGGACCCACCAGCTACATCTTCGCACACAAGGAAGTGTGTCCAAAAAAACGATTCGCCCCCCTAACTGCTGGGACCCACCAGCTACATCTTCGCACGCAAGGAAGTGCCTGACAGTCGGGACCCACCTGGTCGAAGCGTACGTAGCGTTGTCATTCTGGTCGCGAAGGTGTATGTACATACTGGTAGATGTAGAGGCGCGCATGTGTCGTAGTAGAGGCGCGCTCATGTCGTAGTAGAGGCGCGCACGTAGCATGTACACGTACGTACATCGGCCAGTGCGCAAGAAAGAAAATATGGCCATGTATGTGTACATACGGGCGGGGTCTCGAACGCCTACTCGCGCATATATACGTACGACCAGGGCTCGTGTACATGGCTGGGTTAGAACGGAGAAACAGCGTCGTTGTCGTGTTCATGGGGAGCCAACCGGCTAGGTCGAAATGGAATGCGTCGTCGTGTTCATCGGGAGGGCTTGAACGGAATAGTCGATGGAAACGAGGCCTGGCGTACAGCAGAACGGAGGAAACGGCCTTGTGTTCGACCGGCCACGTTCGAAACAGTATCCTGTTCATCGGGAGGGGTGTGGCGTACCGCAAAACGGAGGAAACGGACCTCCTACGGTCGAAATGGGGGTCCTGTTGATCGGGAGGGGTGTGGCGTACCGCAAAACGGAGGAAACGGACCTCCTATGGTCGAAACGGGGGTCCTGTTGATCGGCAGGGGTGTGGCGTACCGCAAAACGGACGAAACGGACTTGTGTTGGAGCGCTACGGTCGAAACGGGGGTCCTGTTCATTGGGAGGGGTGTGGCGTACCGCAAAACGGGACTCCACGGGATACTGTTCATCTCCACCGTCGACCTCCTCCAGCCTCCATGGGCTACTGTTCATCCACCGTTGACCTCCTCTAGCCTCCACCTGCGACTGTTCATCCACGGGCTCCTGTTCATCCAGCCTCCACCGCGCGCTACTCCACCGACTACTGTTCAACCACCCCTCTCCATGGGCTCCTGTTCAACCACCCCTCCACGGGCTACTGTTCATCCATCCCTCCACCGTCTACTATTCATCCAACCCTCCACGGGGTCGTCCTGTTCATCCAGCCCTCCACACCACGGGGTCCTGTTCATCCAGAGGCAACGCCACGGGTCCTGTTCATCCACTCCCACCGCTCACTGTTCATCCAACCCCCCTCCCCCCGCAACGGTCACTGTTCATCCAGAGAGGCAGCATCGATCGGCTTTATTTAGCAGGTGTAGCGAAGGAATCGATCGCTCGGGTTCAGTAACGCGTAGCCTGCAGTGCAATCGCTCGGGTTCAGTTAGAGCCCAACGCCTTGCTCGGGTTCAGTTAGAGCCAACGCCTCGCACACACGCGCGTACATGTACGAGAGAAACGCGCATCACTCGGCCCCCGACCTCCCACCGTAACCGGGAACTCCCCGAAATTTTCCTCCCCCTCGCTTCTACCATTGTTTTTTCCGTCATGGACGACCCAAAGAATGTCATACATCTGCATCTCCGGCCCGCCCAGGATGAAAAGCCCATTTCCTTTCATGATTTTTTGTCATAGAAGTAGGAGCCCACCACATCTATGATGATACCGGGTTTTGTCACAATTATCGTCATAGAAGTGTCATATGTATGACATAATTTTTTTTCGTTCGGCCCAAAATGTCACGGATGTGTCTTTTTTTGTAGTGTATACTTCTTTAAATTTGGGAACCTTGGAATTACATTTGTTTTTGTTTCAGAGAGACATGTAGTGTAATTTGTAAAACTCAAAGATAATATTATTTACAATTCTTACCAGTTTGTCTTTATGGTTGTGGTATTTCTTATGCTCCTTTTTTGTTGTCTTCGTCGATTTCCGTCTTAGCAATTGTATTACTTAGTCGGCCTTTTTGCACATGTCAATCACGTTGATTTTTTAGGTATTCTTGCCTCTTCAATTCTTCAAGAGAGGTTTCTTCTGGTTTGATGATTTGAAGTTTCCTGGTATATCTGTCAAGCACGCATAGTGTGTACCGGTCTTCCTTTTCGAGTGGCATGAATACCTGTGGTACAAAAGTTTTATTGGTAGAGGAGAGTTTAGAATATAGTATTCTGTTTGAAATGCTTATTTTTATTTTGTTGTATGGAAAACGCTATTACCATTTTTGCTGTTTTCAGCTTCTCTGATTGAGATTTCTTAAGGTGCAAGGGAACCAAGTTATCCTTCTCTCATATGAAATCATCTCTGAAGTTTGTCATAGTTTTTGTTTTATCCTCTAAACCTAGTATATGCTGCAGGCAACAAATAAAATACGATAAAAACGAGTTATAAAAATTAGATCGGTACCAAGATATTAAACAGTCGTTGCAAAAAGATGAGCTTAGATGATCATTGTGGTTTTTTTGAAATTTACCTCCGCAAAGCCTGGGCCTAGTAATAGTCTATGTCTTTTGAGTGAAGTTTGATTGCTTTCCCATGCTTCTGCTAACTCATCGAGCACCTTCTTTTCCATACCTTGATGTTTTTTCTTCTTTGCAGGCCCAAATACTTCCTTCAGGTTTGATCCAGTAAGAGATGCGCTATCGCTCTGTGAATGATGTCGCAAGTATACTTTTTTCTTCTTACAGGCATGACAATAGAAGAAATTTTTGTTGAGAAAGTCATTAACTAGGAAGCCGATAAACAGGAATTTAAGGTTCTTTTTAGTCTGCTGCCTTATTTGTGTGATTGCCGCCTAACTTTAACTAATTTCATGTGCAAAAGGAACCAAGTCACCTTTTGAATTTGTTCTGCCATGTGTCACTCATGACTATCTCATAGAGTTCGTTTGCCTTTTCCACGTGTTTAAACGAATGCCGATGTTCGGGTATTTCTTGCTGCTCCCTGATTGATGCTAGTATTTTTTGTCTCGCTCTGTCAAAACAGATAAAAATTTATGGCTGTTGTTTCTAAAAGAAATATTTGAAGCTCTTGTCATGTTGACTGATGGTAAAAATGAAAATAGTTATATTACCTTTCATGGGCGAAAAAGGTTTATAGTCTCTGGTTTGAACTCCTTGAGTTTTGCAGGAAGTTGACGCTGCTTTATTTGGTTGGTTTTACCGAATATGAGTGTGAATACGTACTCTGGTTTCCATTCGGCATCCACCTTGCTGGGCTGCAGGCTTGTCAAAATGTATGGTTTATAGTTACATGTTGTCCACGATTGTGAATAAACTAATTACGGTAATAAAGAAATCAAGTTATTCGACGTGCATGTACTGGTAACTTACATGAAAATACTCTCTTTCCTTGACCATCTCTTTCCAATTCTAGTATTTTGCAAATTGGGCTGTGAAGTGCCCGCTTTGTGTTCCCTCTTGCTTTGGTGTGAAGATCATGTGAGGCCTTTCTGCTATCCTTTCCCAGTCTGGTTCGTTCTTGTGTTTTAGTTGGCGATACTTGTTCATCAGTACAGACATCCTTCTCATCTGTGATTGCATTTTGGTTTTGTTGTTTGGGTGTGGCATTGAGAAAAGTAAGCGTATCAAACTATCACGAGGAAAAGAATAATCAATGTACAAAAAGTACGTACCAGTTCTGCCCGATGCACATGGTGTTCACTCCAAGACATATCAGCGTAGTTTACGTAGTTCAGTGAGTATAGAATGTCAATGTTACCTCTGTACTTGTTCAGTACATAGAGCATGTAGTGGCTGTTTGTGTGATGAGGTATCATGATCTACGTTGAGAGAGGAGATCATTGTTGATGTAAAAATTAAATTTCATTTAATTGTTGAAGCTCAAGGAGAATAAGTCATGTGTTCATTAATATTTCTGAACCTACCATCTTTGAATGCAGGATGTTTTTACCTCCCACGAGGAGTTAAAATCCTTTTAGTGCATCATCCTCGTTGAATTCTGATAGCTCTCCTTTTTATAATTGAGACCGAGAACCAGCTTCAAGAAAGAGACTATGTGGTTTTAGTTAAATATTCTGTCATAGTAATGACAGTGGTGTTTTTGTGGGTGAGGTATGCATACATTTGCGAAATCTGCAGGGAGTACAGTTGTGTCGTCTGGGTTGAATTGTTCTTGTTCTGTCCATTCCTCCAGTAACACGTTTATCATGGAGCCCTCCATTTGTGTTTGTCCTTTTCCTGCTTGTTCCATGAAGAATTTTCCTGAAATGTAGTCTTCTCGCTTTGAGCTTTTATATAGCCATTCTCTGCAAGCAAGGAGGGTTTAGAACTAGGTGAGTGAATGGTTAGTTGGATGTTAGAGAATCTGCAGTTCTTTGTAATTGTTTCCATGGAACAAGGAGAATCTTCTTACCCTCCACATTCTTTTTGTCCTTGTCGTCTCATCAGATATCTATAGAGTTGCATGGACTTTTGTTTGTAAATGAAATCTCCTAGAACAAGTGATGCAACACTGACTTTCACAAAATCCTTGCTTTCTCGCTTGAATGGTCTCTTAATTGAGATTATGTTTGCTGAGATGATCTCTGATGATTGAATCGTTGAGGGTTTTGGGTAACTTGTCTGTATTCTTGCAAGATGCCTTGCCTTTGTCTTGTTGTGACCAAAGTGTGCCTGCTCGTTAAGCTGCCCAGATGTTGGTGTTCCCTTTTCTGTGTTTTTGTTTTTGATGCTCGGTTCTACCGAGACTACAGCATCACGCTTCCTCTTTTGAGTATATTTTCTACTAAGTCCTTCTCTTTCTGCTTCTTTTCTTCTTGTGCATGCTTTGCCTCGGGTGATGTTCCTGATATGCAATCTTCGCCAACAGGGTTCTTGTTCTATTAGGAAAGCTGTTGTTGGCAAGTTGGTACGCTCTTTGTCCTATTATCTACTTCTAAAGGAGAGCATGTTATGTCTTCGTTCTTTTTATCTGGGGGTGGTCTGTCTGGTTCAATCGGTGGATCTTTCCGTTTGTATTACTTTTGTAAATTAGTGTTTGGTTGCGCATGTTGTTCCGTCTGTAAACCAACATCTGTCTAGGCATGTTCTTTCGTGAGTGCTTCTTCAGACACTTTGGTAGTATCCTTGCCGCTCACATGATAATCTTCTTTCTCCTCATCGCTGCTTGTGTCATTAATCTCAATAACTTTTAACTCTTGAGCGCTTGTCCCAAGGTGCTCGGGAGTTGGATGAATCTCTTCTTCTGCTATGTCACAATGTATTCGTTGCATTTCTATGTCTTCCATATCAACATCACAGTTCAGCATATCTGTTAAAATAAAAAATAAAAACTTATTGGTGTGTCTCTGAAAATTAGATAAGTAAAATTTTACTTTGTTGTCTGTAGAAAGAGAAACCTGTGGTGTAGTTGATTAATGACAGTGCGGTTGTATCTCTGTATTGGCTGATTATTTGATAAAGAATTTTCTTCCTCAACTCTAGGACTTGTTCTTCTGTTAGTAGCACTGTTTCTCCACCATCGGTGTAGTGCTTCGCGTTCATGAACATATAGAAGGCACTGTCCAGTCTGCAGGTAGAAGAATGATTGGTTATTGTTGCTGTCCAAAGAAATTTGGGCAGTTTAGATGAAGTTGCCCTAACGTCCTATGTCTTTTATGAATTGCACTAATAATTGTTACAGTGAGTAAGGAAAAGGAGAAAGGTTTGTAGTGCTTACGTTTCTCCCTAAAGTGGCACCTGCATTTTGACCTTTTTGAAATGGTCAATACTACTTGGAGACAGTTGGAGCCATGTGCTTATTTGCTTCCATATCCTCTTTATTCTGCTTGTTACTGTGTTGAAGTAATCCATTGTGACTGGATATTCAGTTGTTAAAGAGTCAAGGAGTTCAAAGCGCTCTTTTTTCATGTTGATTGTAACAGTGAAGTGGTGGTCCATAGATCCTCGTTGAACAGCCCCACCTATGCAAACTGGTATAAAGAACCACAGAATGCAAAATAAATAAATAAGGGATCCTTCTTAGATTTAGTCATGATTTGTTGATCATAAAACGGAATTGTAGAGCTGTGGTTATATCTCTTATTTGTAACATGAGACGTGCTTACCATGTTTAAATCTTCTAATTGTTCTCCTTCTTCCAATCAAGGAATCTTTTAAGCCGTTTACGCATTGTCTTATCTCTGACGTGTGCTTCATTTTTATTTTCCAACTCCAATGGATCTTGCTGATTGGCTACATATATTGCTGCCTGCTTGTTTTGTCACATGTGCGTAAAAGAAATTTGTAATTTCAATTGTATAGAAAGGTTGATTGATCGATAGACTGATATTGATTGTTGAAACTTGAGCTTTTGTCGTGATCTTTACTTACAGTGTGGTATATTGATAGAATCTTTCTCTTTGTGCCCCTGAGTTGCTTTTTCAAGATCTGTCGGTGTCAAAACTGGCGGATCTCGGGTAGGGGGTCCCGAACTATGCGTCTAAGGCTAATGGTAACAGGAGGCGGGGGACACGATGTTTACCCAGGTTCGGGCCCTCTCTTTGGAGGTAATACCCTACTTCCTGCTTGATTGATCTTGATGTTATGAGTATTACAAGAGTTGATCTACCACGAGATCGATGAGGCTAACTGAGGGAGTCCTGGATTAGGGGGTGTCCGGATAGCCGGACTACCATCATCAGCCGAACTATCATCGGCCGGACTATCATCATCGACCGGACTCCAAGACTATGAAGATACAAGATTGAAGACTTCGTCCCGTGTCCGGAGGGGACTTTCCTTGGCATGGAAGGCAAGCTTGGCGATACGGATATGTAGATCTCCTAGCATTGTAACCGACTCTATGTAACCCTAGCCCTCTCCGGTGTCTATATAAACCGGATGGCTCTAGTCCGTAGGACACAACAACAACCATTACAATCATACCATAGGCTAGCTTCTAGGGTTTAGCCTCCTTGATCTCGTGGTAGATCCACTCTTGTAAACATCCATAATATCAATATCAATCAAGCAGGACGTAGGGTTTTACCTCCATCAAGAGGGCCCGAACCTGGGTAAAACATCGTGTCCCTTGTCTCCTGTTACCATCCGCCTAGACACACAGTTCGGGACCCCCTACCCGAGATCCGCCGGTTTTGACACCGACATTGGTGCTTTCATTGAGAGTTCCTCTGTGTCGTCACCGATAGGCTCGATGGCCTCTTCAATCGACAACGACGCAGTCCTGGGTGAGACTTTTCTCCCCGGACAGATCTTCGTATTCGGCGGCTTCGCACTGCGGGCCAACTCACTTGGCCATCTGGAGCAGATCGAAAGCTACGCCCCTGGCCGTCAGGTCAGGTTTGGAAGCCTAAACTTCACGGCCGATATCCGCGGGGACTTGATCTTCGATGGATCTGAGCCACAGCCGAGCGTGCCGCGCTGTCACGATGGGCACGACCTAACTCTGCCGCCGGACAGCACCTTGGAGGCCGCACATGAATCCGCTCCGACCCATAGTCTGGAGCCGATCGCTCAGATCGAGGACAGATGGCTGGACACCGCCTCGGGAGCTGCAACTTCTACGGCGATGGAGCCGAACACTTACCTCGTCCCGCATAAAGCTCATGACTCCAAGGTGCCGGACTCTCTGTCGGACTCCGAACCTCCTGCGCCCCTGCCGGTCGAATCCGACTGGGCGCCGATCATGGAATTCACCGCTGCGGACATCTTTCAGCACTCACCCTTCGGCAATATCTTAAATTCGCTGAAGCATCTCTCGCTATCCGGAGAGCCCTGACCGAACTGCGGCTAAGATGGTTGGGACACGGACGATGAAGAAATTCAGAACCCACCCACCACCCACTTCGTAGCCACTGTCGACGATCTAACCGACGTACTCGACTACGACTCCGAAGACATCGACGGTATGGACGATGATGCCGGAGACTATCAAGAACCAGTGCCTACAGGACACTGGAGGACCACCTCGTCATACGACATATACATGGTGGACACCCCAAAAGATGGGGACGGCGAAGAAGCAACAGAGGCCGATTCCCTAAAGAACGCTCCCTCCGAACGGAGGAACATACAACGGCTCTCGCGGCAGAAGTACAGAGCAGCCTTTTAAGGCAATTTTCGAGTCCGGCCATTAAACAACCGGACACGGCCAAACGCGCCCGGAGCAACATCAACCAAGACCACCTGGCAGGTTCCGAGCACGCGTAGCAATGCGGTCTCAACCCCAGCCCTTGCACAATCGTAAGACAAACTCTCCAAGTACATAATTACGCCCTGGAGATACCATGGGCATAGGGGGAGAGGCACAACCACAACAGACCCAGAGTGCGGTTCGACCACACCAGGGGCTCCCAAGTGTGTCGCTCTTTTTATCTTTTATTTCTTTCTTTTTTATACAGAACTCTGTCCGGCGGTGAACCTGCCGAACTCATGATGCAACAGCCAGAGAGGGACAAAGGCCGCGACGAACACTCAGGTGGTCTCCATTACAAGCATTAAATTTGTTAAATACACCATTCCGCGGCCTACCCCTGGAGGGAGACGCCTTTAATTCGTCCCATCCCTTGCTTTCCGCACTATTTATATCATTCCGCACTCATAGCAGATCTTCTTGAATAAAATGCAGCACTTTTTGCCCATAATTGCATTTCCTTATATATATATATATGTTCATTTACGACATGTTGCATCCGTACATTTTGGTACGGCCAAATACACCAGGGGCTTATGTTCCCCGCATTATGGTGTGACAAAGTCCGAACACTTTCACAAGTGCGGCACCCCGAACTTATATCATTATATGAATCAGCTCTGAATCATGTCTTGGGTCAATAGTTGGGTTTGCCCGGCTCCCAAGTTTGGCACCTTACGTTCCGTTCTATCGGCTAAGGTAGCACTGGGAGAACCACTGCGATTGCGCCCCGGTTGAGCCGGGTTAACGCCTCAGTGGAGAAAGCTAAAACTGACCGTCATGATAAGGCGAGAGATTGGTCGCTATTCGAGAGGTCTTTTCGGGTCCTTAAAGACCTACGCCGCTTCGAGCAAAGTTCCAGATAATGTCCGACGAAGGCGTGGATAGCGCCCCGAATTCGGTCTTCCGAATACTAGGGGCTTCGCCGAAATTTAAAATTATAGAATTCTATGGCTAAGTGAGAGTGTTCAAGCACTATAAGTCCGGTTGCCTTGTTCGTTGTGTTGAGCGCCTCCCTAGATGGACCCAAAAATGGGAACAAGAGTGCTCAAGTTTATCCCGAACACCCCAGCACTCGTGGCATGGGGGCTGAAGCCGACGACTTGCCATCTCTCGGATTTAATAAACGGCCGCACAGAAGGTAATATTTTAAATTAACAAGCGTTGCTTAGCGCATATGAACAAAGTTTCAGTGCACAGGATAAGACATTGCAAATTTACTCAATAATTACATCCCTGGGGCACTTATCCGCAATCTTGCGGGCACCCTTCAGAACAGTCTTATAGTACATATCGGGCGTATGATATTCCTTGCCCACTGGTGGCGCGTCAGTGATTAGCTTCTCCGCATCCAGCTTGCCCCAATGCACCTTTGCGCGGGCAAGGGCCCGACGAGCACCTTCAATACAGGCGGAGCACTTGATAACCTCCACCCAGGGGCACGCATCCACCAACCGTCGCACGAGGCCGAAGTAGCTCCCAGGCATGGCCTCTCCAGGCCACAGCCGGACTATGAGGCCCTTCATGGCCTGCTCGGCTGCCTTGTGGAGCTCGACCAGCTGCTTCAGCTGGTCGCTAGGGGGCACCGGATGGCCGGCCTCAGCATACTGAGACCAGAAGACCTTCTCCGTCGAGCTCCCCTCCTCGGCTCGGTAGAATGCGGCGGCATCAGACACGCTGCAAGGCAGATCTGCAAACGCCCCTGGAGAGCTCCGAATTCGGGTAAGTAACACGTAATTTACATTCACATGCTTGCTTTGCATGAAAAATGCCTTACCCGCCGCTATCTTCCTCACCAACTCAATCTCCTGAAGGGACTTATGGGCATCGGCCTTGGCAGTCTTGGCACTTTCGAGAGCCGAGGCAAGCTCGGACTCTCGAGCCTTTGAGTCACGCTCCAAACTCTCATGCTTTTCCATGAGAGCCTGGAGCTCTTGCTGAACCACCGCCACCCGCGCCTCCTGCTTTTCTCGCTCTGCCCGTTCCACGGCCGCATTGCGTTCGGCTGCAGATACGGCCTCCTACAGGGTCGCCACCTCGCTCGTGGCCCCTGCAGTACCCATGTTATCCTTGTTATTTTTTGTTGCAACCTAAATCATTTTCTGTAAGGTACAAGTCCAAAGTGGTGTTACTCACCTTCTTTGTTCTGGAGCTGCTTCTTGGCGCGGCCGAGCTCTTGCTCGGACCGCTCGAGCTCCTGCTTCAAAGCACCGACCTCCGCAGTCAGTGCGGCAGAGGTCAGCAGCGCAGCCTGCAACCCATATTGACATAGTTTTTTAGCAACCCTGCGTATATCTTCTTTTTTTTCAGATCCTCAGTCCATCTTTTCTTTCTGAACACCGAACCGAGCATCAGGGGCTACTGTCTATGCGGTATTACATTGCATATTTTTAACTTCTTACCTCAAAGCCTGATAGAAGGCTACTGCAGGCTTCGGTCAGCCCGCTCTTGGCGAGCTGTACCTTCTGAATAACCGCACTCATAATAGTGCGGTGTTCTTCCTCGATGGAAGCGCTTTGGAGCGCCTCCAACAAATTGTCCGGCGCCTCCGGTTGGACAGAAGCCGCCGGCGTCACGGTCTTGCCCTTCGTGCGAAGGGGCCGCCGGCCGGACTCTCGAACCACTGCGGGTTCTGATATGGAGTCCGGCGCAAAGTCCGGGAGGCCGCCTTGCGGTGCCTCCGGAGCCTCCCCCTGATGGGTCCCTTCTTGGGATCCCACCTCGGCGTCCTCGGTGTCGCGAGGGGTGGAGGCGGTCGGGATAGAGTCTACCTCCGACGGAGCCAACGACCCGCTCGATGAAGCGGGGAGATCATCATTGGTCGGACTACAGGCAGCATGCGGCATCAGAATGACACTATGTGACGCAGAAAAAGAAATTATAACTCATTCAGGAATCCGGATACTTACAATCTCGCCGGAGGCCTGGCCCTTGAAGGCCATTCTTCCTCGCCAATGTTGATGTTGGCGGAGCTGTCCGGGGGAATAGTCCTTCCCCTCTTGGACCCTTCGGCCTCCCCTGTTGGGGAAGCCTTCCTCTTCCTCTCTCCCTCCTCTGGGGGAGAGTCCTCTTTCTCCTCCTTGTTTTTGGGGGAGGAGTCCGCCCCAGAGTCATCGGACACCTGAAAACGGGAACTCTTTCGAGCACCCGTGGCCTCCTTCTTGGCCTTCTTCTCCGGCACCACGTGCGGTGCCGGAACCAGCAGCTTCGCTAGATGGGTGTCTACTGGGTTTTCTGGCATGGGAGCCGGGCAGATAATCTGCTCCGCCGTCCTCATCCAGTCCTGTCAAAGGAAAAGGGGAACTTAAAACCCGCATAGAGTCAAACTATGAAAAGCAAGTGTCCCGTAAAGGGGTAGAATCACTTACCTCGTCGGCTTGGCGCTGCGAGCGAAATCCGCGATCTTCTGTCACGGATGCGGGGGCTTCGGCGCCCTTAAACAACACCCTCCAGGCGCCTTCGTACGTCGTGTCGAAGAGCCCGCTCAGCGCCTGGTGCTGTTCCGGATTGAACTCCCATAGATTGAATGCCCGCTCTTGGCATGGGAGAATCCGGCAGACGAGCATGACTTGGACCACGTTAACCAGCCTGAGCTTCTTCACCAGCTTCTAGATACAGGCTTGGAGTCCCGTCAGCTCCTCCGAACTACCCCACAGCAAGCCCTTCTCTTTCCAGGAGGTGAGCTGCGTGGGGATCCCAGATCTGAACTCGGGGGCCGCCGCCCACTTACGGTCGCGCGGCTCGGTGATATAGAACCACCCCAATTGCCACCCCTTGACGGATTCCACGAAGGCCCCTTCGAACCAAAGGACATTGGGCATCTTGCCCAACATGGCGCCTCCGCACTCCGCTTGAGTGCCCTTCACAACCTTCGGCTTGACATTGAAGGTCTTGAGCCACAAGCCGAAGTGGGGCTGGATGCAGAGGAAGGCCTCGCACACGACGATAAACGCCGAGATGTTGAGGATGAAGTTCGGCGCCAGATCATGGAAATCCAGGCCGTAGTATAACATGAGCCCCCGGACAAAGGGGTGAAGTGGAAAACCCAGTCCGCAGAGGAAGTGGGGAAGAAAAACGACCCTCTCATGGGGCCTGGGGGTGGGGATGAGCTGCCCCACGTCGGGCAGCCGGTGCGCGATGTCGCCGGACAGGTAGCCGGCGCTGCGCAGTCTTTCGATGTGCTCCTCCGTAACGGAGGAGGTCATCCACTTGCCTCTCGCTCCGGACATAACTGGGGAAGGTTGAGACAGGATGTGCGGGCTTGGGCGCTGGAGCTCGAGTGCACGGAGATGGATAAGCAAAGGAGGAAGAAGGCGTAGGTGAAAAAGGTGAATCCTTATCCCTTATATGGGCGGGCGAAGTCTACGCGTCCCCCACCGGCCTGGTAAAACTCGCTTATCCCCCAAGCGTCACCATCAATCGCGCGGTTGGGTTACCCACGTCCGTATTGATGAGAATCCCGGATTAAGGGGGAACACGATCTCTGCTTCGACAAGACGTGCCAAGGAAACCGCTTCGCTAAATGCGCTGAGGTGGTAGAGTAAAAAACAATTCAAGTAATGGCTTGGTAGTGGCGTGACGTCATGCCGCAAAAAACGTCAGCAGATTGAACTTGTGTATATATTATTCTCTCTACGGTGGAATGTGGAATTTATTTTGCAGAGCCGGACACTATCCTGGTGTTCACAATCTTCTATTATTCGGAGGAGGAACCCGCCTTGCAATGCCAAGCAATATACGCGCCGGACTTATCGTCATTGAAGCCTGGTTCAGGGGCTACTGAGGGAGTCCTGGATTAGGGGGTGCCCGGATAGCCGGACTACCATCATCAGCCGAACTATCATCGGCCGGACTATCATCATCGACCGGACTCCAAGACTATGAAGATACAAGATTGAAGACTTCGTCCCGTGTCCGGAGGGGACTTTCCTTGGCGTGTGGCGATACGGATATGTAGATCTCCTACCATTGTAACCGACTCTATGTAACCCTAGCCCTCTCCGGTGTCTATATAAACCGGATGGCTCTAGTCCGTAGGACACAACAACAACCATTACAATCATACCATAGGCTAGCTTCTAGGGTTTAGCCTCCTTGATCTCGTGGTAGATCCACTCTTGTAAACATCCACATTATCAATATCAATCAAGCAGGACATAGGGTTTTACCTCCATCAAGAGGGCCCGAACCTGGGTAAAACATTGTGTCCCTTGTCTCCTGTTACCATCCGCCTAGACGCACAGTTCGGGACCCCCTACCCGAGATCCGCCGGTTTTGACACCGACACTAACCCTAGAAGCTAGCCTATGATTATGATTGTCCTTGTCCTTGATATGTCTCCAACATATCTATAATTTTTGATTGTTCCATGCTATTATATTACCCCTTTTGGATGTTTATGGGCTTTATTTTACACATTTATATCATTTTTGGGACTAACCTACTAACCGGAGGCCCAGCCCGTATTGCTGTTTTTTTGCCTATTTCAGTATTTCGAAGAAAAGGAATATCAAACATTGTCCAAACGGAATGAAACCTTCGGGAGCGTGATTTTTGGAACGAACGTGATCCAGAGGACTTGGAGTGCAAGTCAAGAAGCAATCGAGGCGGCCAGGAGATAGGAGGGCGCGCCCACCCCTCGAGCGGCCACCGACGTACTTCTTCCTCCTATATATACCTACGTACCCCGAAAACATCCAGGGAGCCACCGAAACACAATTTCCACCACCGTAACCTTCCATATCCGCGAGATCCCATCTTGGAGCCTTCGTCAGCGCTCCGCCAGAGGGGGAATCGACCATAGATGGCTTCTACATCAACACCATAGCCCCTCCGATGAGTTGTGAGTAGTTTACCACAGACCTTCGGGTCCATAGTTATTAGCTAGATGACTTCTTCTCTCTTTTTGGATCTCAATACAATGTTCTCCCCCTCTCTTGTGGAGATCTATTCGATGTAAACTCTTTTTGTGGTGTGTTTGTCGAGATCCAATGAATTGTGGGTTTATGATCAAGTTTATCTATGATAAATATTTGAATCTTCTCTGAGTTCTTTTATGTATGATTGAGTTATCTTTGCAAGTCTCTTCGAATTATCAGTTTGGTTTGGCCTACTAGATTGATCTTTCTTGCCATGGGAGAAGTGCTTAGCTTTGGGTTCAATCTTGAGGTGTCCTTACCCAGTGACAGAAAGGGTTACAAGGCACGTATTGTATTGTTGCCATCGAGGATAAAAAGATGGGGTTTATATCATATTTCTTGAGTTTATCCCTCTACATCATGTCATCTTTCTTAATGCGTTACTCTGTTCTTATGAACTTAATACTCTAGATGCATGCTGGATAGCGGTCGATGTGTGGAGTAATAGTAGTAGATGCAGGCAGGAGTCGGTCTACTTGTCACGGACATGATGCCTGTATACATGATCATGCCTAGATAATATCATAATTATTCGCTTTTCTATCAATTGCCCGACAGTAATTTGTTCACACACCGTAATACTTATGCTATCTTGAGAGAAGCCACAAGTGAAACCTATGGCCCCCGGGTCTATCTTTTACCATATAAGCTTTCAATCTACTTTTATTTGCATCTTTACTTTTTGCATCTATATTATAAAATACCAAAAATATATTTATCTTATCATACTATCTCTATCAGATCTCACTTTCGCAAGTGGCCATGAAGGGATTGACAACCCCTTTATTGCGTTGGTTGCAAGTTCTTTGTTTGTTTGTGTAGGTGCGTGGGACTTTTGAGGAGCCTCCTACTGGGTTGATACCTTGGTTCTCAAAAACCGAGGGAAATACTTACGCTACTATTGCTGCATCACCATTTCCTCTTCAAGGAAAGCCAACGCAAGCTCAAGATGTAGCAAGAAGGATTTCTGGCGCTGTTGCCGGGGAGGTCTTCGCTCAAGTCAAGACATACCAAGTACCCATCACAAACTCATCTCCCTCGCATTTACATCATTTGCCATTTGCCTCTTGTTTTCCTCTCCCCCACTTCACCCTTGCCGTTTTATTTGCCCTCTCTTTCCCAATCTTCTCCTCTCTTTTTCGCTTGCCTTTTTCCGTTTGCTCGTGTGTTAGATCGTTTACCATGTCGGTATGGCTAGTTCCTTATCCGCTCCTATGTCTCCTTAGTTTGAAGTTCTTCACATCAAGCAAAGGCAAGGAGAAAGCTTAAAAGATGCTTGGTATAGGATGATGGAATCTTATCGCAAGTGCACCCTAGAGGTGAACTTTAGAATTCTTCTTTGCAATATTTATGTTGGGATAAACATGACGCATAGACAACTCTTGGACTGCATTGCCAAGGGAAATTTTATTGAAATTGATCCTAGTATTGCGCATGAAATTATAGAGGGAATAGTGGGAACACTACCTCAAAAGGGAGGACCACATCCTACCCAAGAAGAAACACAGGTGTTTGGAAAGATTTGCGAAGTAACAAAAATATTACAAAAATCTCTTGAGCCTCTTAAAAGTGTTAGTGGAAATCTTCACCGCATGGATATGTTGATCACCCTTTGCAATAAGCGGTTGGATTCTTTAGATCTAAAAATTTCCGGTATGAAGGGAAATGTAAAGAACCTCCCGGATTCGAGCATGACTCCGCTAAAAAACTGAAAATCAAAGATGTCACTACTTAGATCTATCTTCGCTTTTATGCCTAGCTAGGGGCGTTAAACGATAGCGCTAGTTGGGAGGCAACCAAATTTTCTTTGTGTTTTTTGTTTTTGTTCCTGTTTAGTAATAAATTTTGCATCTACCTTCTGTTTAGATGTGTTTTTATGTTTTAATTAGTGTTTGTGCCAAGTAGAACCTATAGGATAACCTATGATGATAATTGATTTGATTCTGCTGAAAAATAGAAACTTTGCACTCACGAGAAAAAATTCAATAAATCACAGAAACATGCTTTTGCATTGATTCGTTTTGCTGCTGATCAATAAAAAAAATTCCAGGACTTCCTATTTTGGTAGGATATTTAGAGTTCCAGAAGTTTGCGTTAGTTACAGATTGCTACAGACTGTTCTGTTTTTGACAAATTCTGTCTTTCGTATGTTGTTTGCTTATTTTGATGCATCTATGGCTAGTATTAAGTGGTATGAACCATAGAGAACTTGGAATACAGTAGGTTTAACACCAATATAAATAAAGAATTAGTTCATTACAGTACCTTATGTGGTGGTTTTGTTTTCTTTCAATAACGGAGCTTATGAGATTTCCTGCTGAGTTTTGTGTTGTGAAGTTTTCAAGTTTTGGGTAAAGATTTGATGGACTATGGAATAAAGAGTGGCAAAAGCCTAAGCTTGGGGATGCCCAAGGCACCCCAAGATATTCAAGAATAGCCAAAAGCCTAAGCTTAGGCATGCCCTCGGAAGGCATCCCCTCTTTCGTCTTTGTTCATTGGTAACTTTACTTGGAGCTATATTTTTATTCGCCACATGATATGTGTTTTGCTTGGAGCGTCGTGTATTATATTAGTCTTTTCCTTTTAGTTTACCACAATCATCCTTGGTGACACACCTTTTGGGAGAAGCCTACTTTATCGAATTTATTAGAATACTCTATGTGCTTCACTTATATCTTTTGAGCTTGATAGTTTTTGCTCTAGTGCTTCACTTATATCTTTTAGAGCACGGCGGTGGCTTAATTTTGTAGAAATTGCTAGTCTCTAATGCTTCACTTATATTATTTTGAGAGTCTCTTAGAACATCATGGTATTTTCTATGGTTATAAATTGGTCCTAGAATGGTAGGCATCCAAGTTGGGTATAATAAAAACTATCATAGGAAGTGAATTGGATGCTATGATAAATTTGATACTTGATAATTGTTTTGAGATATGGAGGTAGTGATATTAAAGTCATGCTAGTTGGGTGATTATGAATTTAAAAAATGATTGTGTTGAAGTTAGCAAGTCCCGTAGCATGCACATATGGTTAAAGTTGTGTAACAAATTTGAAACATGGAGTGTACCTCGCTTGTGCATCCTTATGAGTGGCGGTTGGGGACGAGCGATGGTCTTTTCCTACCAATCTATCCCTCTAGGAGCATGTGCGTAGTACTTGATTTTTGATGACTTCTAAATTTTTGCAACAAGTATATGAGTTCTTATGACTAATGTTGAGTCCATGGATTATACGTACTTTTACCTTTCCACCATTTCTAGCCTCTTCGTTACCGTGCATTGGCGTTTCTCGCCTTGAGAGTTGGTGCAAACTTCGCCGGTGCATCCAAACCCCGTGATATGATACACTCTATCACACATAAACCTCCTTATATTTTCCTCAAAACAGCCACCATACCTACCTATTATGGCATTTCCATAGCCATTCTGAGATATATTGCTATGCAACTTTCCACCGTTCCGTTCATCATCATCATGACATACATTACTTTTGTCATATTGCCATTGCATGATCATGTAGTTGACATCATATTTGTGGCAAAGCCACCATGCATAATGTTTCATACATGTCACTCTTGATTCATTGCACCATCCCGGTACATCGCCGGAGGCATTCATATAGAGTCATATCTTGTTCTAGTTTCGAGTTGTAGTTCATATGTTGTAATCAATGAAAGTGTGATGATCATCATTATTAGAGCATTGCCCAAAAAAGAAGAAGAAAAAGAAAAAAAAGAAAAAAATAGAAAATAAATAAAAAGGGGCAATGTTACTATCTCTTTTCCACACTTGTGCTTCAAAGTAGCACCATGTCCTTCATATAGCGAGTCTCATTTATTGTGCTTCAAAGTAGCACCATGTTTTTCATATAGAGTCTCATATGTTGTCACTTTCATATACTAGTGGGAATTTTTCATTATTGAACTTGGCTTGTATATTCCTACGATGGGCTTCCTCAAATGCCCTAGGTCTTCGTGAGCAAGCAAATTGGATGCACACCCACTAGTTTTCTTTTGTTGAGCATCCATTTATAGTTCTAGTGCATCCGTTGCATGGCAATCCCTACTCCTCATATTGACATCAATTGATGGGCATCTCCATAGCCCGTTGATTATCCTCGTCAATGTGAGACTTTCTCCTTTTTTGTCTTCTCCACACAATCCCCATCATCATATTCTATTCCACCCATAGTGCTATATCCATGGCTCATGCTCATGTATTGCGTGAAGGTTGAAAAAGTTTGAGATTATTTAAGTACGAAATAATTGCTTGGCTTGTCATCGGGGGTGTAGAATTTGGGAACATCTTTGTGTGATGAAAATGAAGCAGAGCCTAACTATATGATTTTGTAGGGATGAACTTTCTTTAGCCATGTTATTTTGAGAAGACATGATTGCTTTGATTAGTATGCTTGAAGTATTACTATTTCTTTTGTCAATATGAACTTTTATTTTGAATCATTTGGATCTGAACATTCATGCCACAATAAATAAAATTACATTGAGAATTATGCTAGGTAGCATTCCACATCAAAAATTCTATTTTTATCATTTACCTACTCGAGGAGGAGCAGGAATTAAGCTTGATGATGCTTGATACGTCTTCAACGTATCTATAATTTTTGATTCTTCCGTGCTATTATATTACCCCTTTTGGATGTTTATGGGCTTTATTTTATACATTTATATCATTTTGGGACTAACCTACTAACCGGAGGCGCAGCCCGTATTGCTGTTTTTTTGCCTATTTCAGTATTTCGAAGAAAAGGAATATCAAACGGAGTCCAAACGGAATGAAACCTTCGGGAGCGTGATTTTTGGAACGAATGTGATCCAAAGGACTTGGAGTGCAAGTCAAGAAGCAATCGAGGCGGCGAGGAGATAGGAGGGCGTGCCCACCCATCCTGGGCACGCCCCCTATCTCTTGGGCCCCTCGAGCAGCCACCGACGTACTTCTTCCTCCTATATATACCTACGTACCCCAAAAACATCCAAGGAGCCACCGAAACACAATTTCCACCGCTGTAACTTTCTGTATCCGCGAGATCCCATCTTGGAGCCTTCACCGGCGCTCCGCCGAAGGGGGAATCAACCATGGAGGGCTTCTACATCAACACCATAGCCCCTCCGATGAGTTGTGAGTAGTTTACCACAGACCTTCGGGTCCATAGTTATTAGCTAGATGGCTTGTTATATCTTTTTGGATCTCTATACAATGTTCTCCCCTTCTCTTCTGGAGATCTATTCGTTGTAAACTCTTTTTGCAGTTTGTTTGTCGAGATCCGATGAATTGTGGGTTTATGATCAAGTTTATCTATGATAAATATTTGAATCTTCTCTGAATTCTTTTATGTATGATTGATTTATCTTTGCAAGTATCTTTGAATTATTAGTTTGGTTTGGCCTACTAGATTGATCTTTCTTGCCATGGGAGAAGTGCTTAGCTTTGGGTTCAATCTTGCGGTGTCCTTACCCAGTGACAGAAAGAGTTGCAAGGCACGTATTGTATTGTTGCCATCGAGGATAAAAAGATGGGGTTTATATCATATTGCTTTAGTTTATCCCTCTACATCATGTCATCTTTCTTAATGCGTTACTCTTTTCTTATGAACTTAATACTCTAGATGCATGCTGGATAGCGGTCGTGTGTGGAGTAATAGTAGTAGATGCAGGCAGGAGTCGGTCTACTTGTCACGGACGTGATGCCTATATACATGATCATGCCTAGATAATCTCATAATTATTCGTTTTTCTATCAATTGCTCGACAGTAATTTGTTCACGCACCGTAATACTTATGCTATCTTGAGAGAAGCCACTAGTGAAACCTATGGCCCTGGGTCTATCTTTTATCATATAAGCTTTCAATCTACTTTTATTTGCATCTTTACTTTTTCATCTATATTATAAAATACCAAAAATATATTTATCTTATCATACTATCTCTATCAGATGTCACTTTTGCAAGTGGACGTGAAGGGATTGACAACTCCTTTATTGCGTTGGTTGCGAGTTCTTTGTTTGTTTGTGTAGGTGCGTGGGACTTTTGAGGAGCCTCCTACTGGATTGATACCTTGGTTCTCAAAAACTATGGGAAATACTTACGCTACTATTGCTACATCACCCTTTCCTCTTCAAGGAAAACCAAGGCAAGCTCAAGACGTAGCAGTCCTACGGACTAAACCCTCCGGTTTATATAGACACCGGAGGAGAGTCGGTTACAGAGAAGGAAATCTACATATCCGAATCACCAAGCTTTCCTTCCACACAAAGGAGAGTCCCATCCGAACACGGGACAAAGTCTTCTATCTTGTATCTTCATAGTCCAACAGTCCGGCTAAAGTATACAGTCTGGCTGTCCGAGGACCCCCTAATCCAGGACTCCCTTAATAGCCCCTGAACCAGGCTTCAATGATGATTGAGTCCGGCGTGCAGATTGTCTTCGGCATTGCAAGGCGGGTTCCTTCTCCGAATACTCCAAAGTAGATCTTGAACACAAGAATCGTGTCCGGATCCGCAAAAACAAATTCCACATACCACCGTAGAGAGTATAATATATCACGGATCTAATCTGCTGACAGTTTATTCATAGCATGACCTCACACCACGTCCCAGTTTTTATCCGAACCGTTTTATCAGCCTTCCACGATACGTTTCACGAGGTGGCTCTATTGGCACGTCTTGTCGAAGCAGAGATCGTGTCCCCTTATCACGGGATTCTCATCAATACGAGCATGGGTAACCCAACCGTTCCACGGATAGGATTCCTTAGGAATAGGCAGGTTCCAAAAAGGCCTCACGGGGGACGTTTGGTATCCATCCTCTTTATAAAAAGATCAAGGCCTGTCTTTTCCCTCTACACTTAATCCTCTCCTTCTCCTACCTAGAGTTCCAACACCCAAAGCTTCAGCCAAAACGCCCCAAACTTCTGAACATGTCCGGATCCATCCTTCAAGGCCAGTGGATGGCCTCCTCCGTCACAGAGGAGGATATCAAGAAGCTTAGGGATGTGAGGTACTTGACAGCGGAAATTCCACATAGGCTTCCTGCTCAAGGGCAGGTCATCCCTACTCCCAAGTCCGACGAGAGTGTTGTGTTTATCTCTCACTTCCTCTGAGGGCTAGGCCTCAGTCTTCATGCCTTCGTTAGAGGGCTCATGTTCTATTACGGGCTAGATTTTCATGATCTAGCTCCGGATTCCTTCCTTCACCTCTCGTCCTTCATCATCGTGTGCGAGGCCTTCCTCCGTATTGTTCCACACTTCGGTTTATGGCTTAAAACCTTTAATGCAACATCGAAGATGATCAACGGGGAACACGCAGAGTGCGGAGGGGCAAAAATAAGCAAATGTGTCAACGCTTTATGGCCGAAGGGTTCCTTCCCGGAGGCTTCCGACCTATGGCAACGGGAGTGGTTTTACTTCACAGCTCCCTGAGGAAAAAAGTGGGTGGCTGCTCCTGCCTTCCACTCTGGCCCTCCACCACAGCTTGCGTCATGGGTTAACAAGGGGCTGGACTGGGGGTCGGCTGACGATGTATGGACATTGCAAAGCCGTATCCAAGATCTTATTGAGAAGGATATTGGTCTTGTAAAGGTGATTCAGGTAATGCTAGTTCGACAGGTCCTGCGATGCCAACGACGACCTCTTAGCATGTGGGAGTTCAATCCGGAAGGACCGCGAACCGTTCAACATTTATCTGGCATGACGCTCGAAGAGATGTATAAATCATTCTTCGGATCACGAATAAAGTGTCCGGACACCATGGAAGATGTAGGCCTTGACTGCAACCATCCAGATACCCCGGTGAGCACCTCATAGCCGAACACGTTGTCATTATATTTATCATAACATTATCCTCAAAAATCGTCCTCGGCCAGTGTTGGATAAAGAAGGCAGAGAGGATCAGGTGTTTGGCGCCTCTTCCCGAAGACTCAGCGGATCTGGTGTTCACCAGGATGCTGGCTCGTGCATCATATCAAGTGCCATCGGGGGAAGACAAGGAGGGGAGCGGGGAGGTCAAAAGTGGCCTCCATATAGGTGGTACATTACATACTGTATTCGGAGAAATTGGGACTCCCGTGTCGGAGAGTAAACGAAGAGGAGAATCGAATATTCCCTCCCCCCATGGGAAGAAAAGGGCCGCCCCCGAAGACTTGAAGGCGGAGGCCTCGAAGCAAGGGAAGAAATCCCTGTCAGGGGGTCCTGTCTCGGGGAGCAACGTTGCCGAACAGCGCCCTCAAGGGGACCAGCCGCTAGCCAAGACGTAAGTGAACAAGAGTGCTTTGTAAGCCTACCACGTTCTTCTCATGTTTATTATAGTAATATCTGAAACGTATGTTTGCCAGTCTGGCCTATAGCCTTCCGCAGCAATCTTCGTCCTCGGGGGATCTTCTTCCGGAGATGATGGAGAGCGATACACCTCCTCATACTTCCCTGCCCCATAAGGAGGACGACCCCGAAGTGTCGTCTCGGAGGATCTCTCCCAATCCCCAAAGGAGGACGAGGCCATAAGGTGAATCTTTAGCCGCCCGAGGTCCGGGGTGTTCGGCTCCTGAAGAGACCGTAGACAAAAGCCCCAGACTGTCCGACGCACAGCCGGATACGTTGATGAGTCTTCTGTGGCAAGCGCCTGTTTCAGAGGAACATTTTACCTTAATGGGTACGGTGATTAAAAGAATTTTGTCCGTGAAAAGCGGACTCGATGAAGCCTTTATGAGCCTGTTAAGAGGCTTCGAGGTACGTAATGTGGCAATTTTTGTTATTTTGTATTGCAAAACGCAAGGTGCACTGTGTGTAGATAGTAGCCCCTGAGACTCTGGTTGCTATCCGAACGGAGCGATCAGAGGATCAAAAAATATCAATAATGTCAGGACCCCGACTCAATACCACATCGATCTAGGATGTAACACCTCATATCACTTTGCGGCCTCACGCATGGTATTCCCAAGGGTGTCTCCTTACCTTTGCCCGGGACCGTTTGCGTCTTTTGGCACACGTGTATGATAGTGTCGCTAGCATCCATATGATAAGGAGCCCGAGCTGACATGGCTAGTCGTAAACCCAAAGTGGCACAGACTTACAGGTACAGGCATCCATGACCCAACATCGAATGTGTCGGTCATCAGCGAGTGAATCCGGGCTGTAGCTACTGGGCTAGCAGGACTCCGGTAAACCGGGCTGTAGCAGGCTAATAGGACTCCGGTAGACACCGCGTGACATTTCCCCGAAGGGACAGACACAGGAACGAAGAAGGACACATGCCGGCCAGCCTAAGTGTCCCAGAGCAGTAGCAAGCTACCATGGCTCAGTGGATGCACTAGGAGACATTTCCCGGTAAGAGAGGCTACCAAGGATAAACAACTAGATAGTCAGATCCCACACATACCAAGCATTTCAATCACATACACACAATATGCTCTATATGTGCAAATACAACATGGCATCACAACATGACTCTACAACTCAAGTATTTATTCATTAGGCTCCGAGGAGCGAGATATTACAAACATGGGTCTCAAGACCCAACATTCAGAGCATACAAGTCAAAGCACAAGCGGAAGCTTAACATGTCTGAGTACAGACATCTACAAATGAAAAAGGCTGAGAAGCCTGACTATCTACAAGATCCTGCCGAGGGCACAAGATCATAGCTGAGGTAACAAGCTAAACGTCGAAGTCCATGCGGATCTACTGGTGAGACTGAAGTCTCTCTGCAAAACGTAAATAGGAAAACGTGAGTACAAATGTACCCAGCAAGACTTACATCAGATCTAACTACATATGCATCATTATCAACAAGGGGTCGGTGGGGTTTAACTACAGCAAGCCAGCTTTGACTCGGTGGCTATCCTGAACTACGACTGCGAGTAACTCTTTGAGGTGGCACACACGAGTCCACATATTGACTAACCAATACACCTCTATGGATCCGCTCCTGTCTCCCTACGAGAACGCCATCCATAGCACTCACGCTTATCTTGCGCATTTTAAAGTATCCACTTTCGCTTGTCTATGAACTGTTATAGGTAACCCAGAAGTCCTTTACCGCGGACACGGCTATTCGAATAGATGATTTTAACCCTGCAGGGGTGTACTTCTTCATACATGTTTCCACCACTTAGTGTCTGCACATGACATGTGCTCGGCAGACTTCAACCGAAAGCCGACATGGGTGTAGACCACGACCTACCTAAACACTCAAGTCTCTAGTCCAGGTTTATCGCCTATTCAGGTTCCATCCGCAGGGAGTCCGGCCGAGGTTTCCACATACGGCCCCGAATGATGTGTATAGGGTTCTGTGACACCAAACGGGCGCCCGGTATACCCGGCCACGAGCCTACCGCATCATAGCCCACCCCTCCGGTCAGTGCTGCGCACGGCCTCTAGCATACTACAAACACCAAAAACTACTTGCAACTCCTGGACAGAGGACAAGGGTGATTAACAAGTCGAGCGGGGTCATATTTCAGGGCCCAATGCATGGTAGTAGCTATTTCATGGATCACAAACACAGAACTCAGTTCCTAAGGACGGCTTCAATGAGACAACCCACCATGTACTCCTACATGGCCTCTCACCGCTACCTTTACCAAATCGTGTTCACACACTTAGCTCATACACAGTAGGACATGTTCACACACCTCTGATTCATCCCCGATGAATCAGACCTGACTCAACTCTAAGTAGTTGCAGGCATGACAAACAAACATGAATGAGTAGGCACAACAGGGCTCAAACAACTCCTACTCATGCTAGTGGGTTTCATCTATTTACTGTGGCAATGACAGGTCATGCAAAGGATAAAGGGGTTCAACTACCGCAGCAAGTAACAGATGAATCGTTGTTGTCCTAATGCAGTAAAAGAGAGCAGGAGCGAGAGAGTGGGATTGTATCGGAATGAACAAGGGGGTTTTTCTTGCCTGGCACTTCTGAAGATAGTATAGCTCTTCATCGGTGTCATCGATCACATCGTCGGTACACGTCTACTGAGAGGGGACAAGCACCGGCAAACAAAGAAGAAACACAATCAATGCAATGCACAATATGATGCATGATCATGACATGGCATAATGAGTGTGTTGGCCTAATGCAACTACAACATATTAAATGGAGTTCGTTTGAATCCAAGATTCAAATTCAAACCCCATATGTGGATATTCAAATGCCATTTATATGATTTGTCCTAAATAGTACTCATAAGTTGTTCTAACATGCATGAAACCAGTACAGATGGATAGATTGGATTTTTCTGATCATTTTTCATATATAAATTATTTCATTCTGAGTTACGGTTAAATTTCTATGAATTTTAGAAGTTTAGAGCATTTTCTGCAATTTCTGGATTATTTAAAATTAAGCTAAATCCAGAAATAGATTTACTGCGTCGAGATGACACCATCATGATGTCAGCAGGTCAACCGAGTTGACCTGGGTCAAACCTGACCAGTGGGGTCCGCGTGTCAGTGTCACAGCTAATTAACGGAGTTAATTAGTGCTAAGTTAAATGCTAACCTAAGTTAATTAGGGCGTGGGCCCACATGTCTGGACCCAGGGGAGGTCAACTGGGTCAACCCAGGTCAAACTCGCCGGAGTTGACCCGAGGCTCGTCGCCGGCAGGGCCAGAGACGGCGAAGGGGCTCGGGATTCCTCCTCCGGTGACCAAATGGCCGGCGGAGGGCATCTGCGGGACGCGGGCACTCGTCCGCGTCGAGTGGTGGCAGCGGCTGGGCCTAGGATGGCCGGAGTCGTCACCGGCATCCACCTTGGCGGTCGCCGGATCTCGGGTGAGCTCGGGGTCGACGCTATGGTGGGTAGGGTGGCTCGTGCGGGGCACCTACGTGCTCTACACGGAGCGGAGAGGGAGCCGAGCACGACGGCCGGACCGTTAGGTGGCCGGAGATACGTCGGCGGCGAGCACAAGCGGCGGCGCGTGCGGGTGAGCAAGGTGCGGTGGCTACGGTGCACGAGAGCGAGAACGATGAGGGGGAAGAGGATCAGTGGCTCACGGCGAGTGAAGGGAAGCGAACGGCGAGCTCGGGGAAGAACCGGAGCGGTCGGGGCGTCGGAGGCGATCTCGTCGTCGGGAGTTTGGGGACGAGCTCGGTGAAGATGAGCTCTAAGAAGACAAAGCAGGGCTCGTGAGCGCTCGGGGCTCGGGCTGCTCGACGGAGTCGACGACGGCAGAGCTCTTGGACAAGTCAGCGTGGCGCGGGGACGAGGTGGACGCGGGTTTCACGATCGCGCGGGCGCGGCAGCATTGGCCATGGCGGGAGAGGGCGAGGGAGAGAGGCAGGGGCGTGTGAGGTGTCTGCGGGGTCGGGGCGGCAACGTGGAGCCTGCCCAGGTGTCCACGGGCGCGGGCGGCAAGCAGGTGGCGCTGTGGCAAGCTCGCGCTCGTCGGCGTCACCTCTGTGCCTGCCTGGCGAGGACGAAGCAGCTGGCTGGCATGGGCCAGCACAGTGCTGGGCCTGCCAGGTGGCTGCGGCCAGGTAAGTTCCCTCCTTCTCTTTTATTTTCTGTTTTCTATTTTTCTGTAACTGTGTGGCTTTATTAAAAATACTTAGGCATCTTTAAAAATCCTGAAAATAATCAGGGGCTCTGTTTAGATTATTTCCAACAGCCCACACTTATTTTCAGAATTATTTGGGCATTGAAAATATTTTATAGCATTTATATGCCCAAATGCAAATAGTAATGATTTAATCCAATGACCTTATGTGTCCTAGAAAAATGTGAACCCATTTTGTCAGAGGTTCTAACCCAAAACAAAAAGGGTAGACTTTTTAGAAGGGCATTTCAGGTTCATTGAAAATAATTTTAGTAAACTCTAGTTGTTTTCAGGGGGGGTGCTGGGGGTTCTATCATCCCCATTTCAAGTTTTCTAGAAAAGTAAACATGATGCAACACTCTAATGCATGAACCAGCTAGGATGTGACAAATAATCTCAGGAAAGGAATCTGCCAATTTTGTACAGAGGTGGCTACAGCCTCGACAACTGCGAGGGCTGCCGAATTTGCCAAATTGAAGCGGCAACTTGATGTGGCAGATGAGGACATCATGCTCGTGAATAAGTGTCTTGACGAGGCACAAGGTGTGTCTTCTGGGTGGTCAGCAAGTATGTATGATAGTATGACACTGGGACTTACAGAATGCTTTTTGACTGCAGATGGTGCAGCTGGCGTGGAAACTCTTCGGGCTTAGCTTGCACGGCTAAGGAGCAAGCCAGAGTAAGCGACGCGGCTGCCGAAAAGGGGTCCGCCTGGGGGCTAGGACCTGCCGGAGCACTATTTTGAAGAGGTCTTAGAAGGTGCCCGACTGATAGAGGCTCAGTGCTCAAATACTATCATTTTGGAATGATATATATCTGAATTGTAAAGATAATTCTTTTGATAATAAAGGCTATATTTATACTTTTGCCCATAAAGTATTTTAGTGCCTCCTGTGCGGCCGTTTATGTATATATGCATATAACCTGAAAGATTGCAGTCGTCGGCTTCAACCCCTTTGCGAATAACGCGTGGGTGTTCGGCAAAACCATGCAGTCACACTTGACCAACGTCTTGGTTCATTTGAGGAGGTGATAGTGCGGCGAACAAGGAAATCGGACTATAAAGCTTTAACACTTTCACTTAGCCATATAAGTTTGATGGTGGGGCTACTACATAGCCCCTGGTATGTCCGCGTTTTATCCAAAAATGGTGCATTTACATACGTGACCAGAAAACCGGTCCTTCGTTAATGCGGAGGAATCTCGAGGATTCTGTTGAGTCATCCAGTGGTTGACCAGTCTCTCACTGTATCATGACAGTCAGTTTTCGGCTTTGTCTACTGAGGCGCTCGTCTGGATGAACCAGGGTGCAATCGCAGTAGTTCTCCCTGTGCTTCCTTAGCCGATGGTGTCGAATGTAAGGTAGGAAAACGCGGGAGCCGGGCAAACCCAACATTTGACCAAAGACATGATTCGGAGCTGATGCATATAGGGCCAAACTCACGACGCCGAACACTCCCAAAGGTATTCGGTCTTTACAATATATACCGTGCTGAATGACAGCCCCTGGTAATAAAACCCTAGATTTCAAGGTACAGGTCTATTCGGCGTGACGAAAGAGCGCCTGTGGTGAGAACATAGATCTCCAAAACACACCTACTGCTACTTTTGTAATCGGAGACACTGTGAATCATAAGCTCATCGATAACGCTGACATCCTTGTGGGTCATTTTAAGA
Source organism: Triticum aestivum (assembly GCF_018294505.1). Taxonomy (NCBI): domain Eukaryota; kingdom Viridiplantae; phylum Streptophyta; class Magnoliopsida; order Poales; family Poaceae; genus Triticum; species Triticum aestivum. The sequence continues at coordinate 473,736,195 of NC_057810.1, read as the reverse complement.
GCCAGGAGGATATGAAAAGAAAAAAATATAGTAAAAAGGTTTACGCAGGGGCTTAATCTAAAAAGAAACCTTAGAACGGGGCCCTGCTGCATGTCTGCGCCTTTATCTACGTTGCGCCTGTGTCCTTGAGGGGTAAAGAGTGGTGGCCACCTGAAACAAAGAAAAAACTAGGTGACATGATCTGGTGTCATCGTGAGTAGAATTGGTTTGTTTTAAATAACCATGAAGATATAATTTTTTGAGTCCGAATAGGGTCAAGCCGAACTATGGACCTTTTGTATCTGTGCGGCCCCACAAACCACACAAGGAGTTTTGAAGCCCTATTTTACATATACAGGGAGACCTGTACAGTCTTCTTGTTTTTTTGGGAGTATAGTTGCTAATCAAGCTCAGGTTTATCTGAGCTGCTACACCTAGATTTGCGCCGAACACGTCTAACTGTGTCCGCAGTTTCAAAAACCGATGAGTTGCTTGTTTTGCAGAGGTCACTTCATGATTCGGCTATTAGAGCCGCGACGTATTCTTCTGTTCGATGGGAACGCTCCGTGTTTCCGCTGATTGTAATGACGCCACGTGGATCGGGCATCTTAAGATAAGCGTAATGCAGGACTGCATTGAAGCGGGCGAATGCCGTTCTTCCAAGTAGTGCATGGTAACCGCTTCGGAACGGAGCAATATCGAATATTAGTTCTTCGCTTCAAAAGTTATCGGGAGAACCAAATACAACTTCCAACATCAGGGAGCCACTTCTGTGGGCCTCAGCACCTCGTATCACTCCTTTAAAGGTAGTGCTGCTTTGCTTAATTCTTGACGGGTCTATCCCCATCTTGCGGACAGTGTCCTGATATATCAGATTGAGACTGCTGCTGCCGTCCATGAGGACTCAGGTGAGGTGGTATCTGTTGATTATCGGGTTGAGCACTAAGGCTGCCGAGCCCCCGTGACGGATACTAGTCGAATGATCCCTGCGATCAAAAGTGATCGGACAGGCCGACCATGGTTTGAATTTGGGGATGACGGGCTCTATAGCGTATACATCTCGGAGTGCGCGTTTGCGCTCCCTTTTGGGATATGAGTGACGTAAATCATGTTTGCTATTTTAACCTCCGGTGGGAATTTTTTCTGTCCACCTGTGTTCGCTGGCGGGTTTCGTCCTCGTCTTCACTTAGCGACCCCTTCCCCTTGTGTTCGGCATTGAGCTTGCCGGCCTGTCTAAAGACCCGGCATTCTCTGTTGGTGTGGTTAGCTGGCTTATCGGGGGTGCCATGAATCTGGTAGGGCCTGTCGAGAATTTTGTCTAAGCTGGATGGACCTTCCCTGCTGCCTTTAAATGTCTTTTTCCGTTGACAGGGTTTGGAGCCCATGAATCCGGCATTTACTGCTGTATTTTCTAGGCTATCTTCGTTGCTCTAATGCTTGTTTTTATTGCGTCGTGCTTTTCCATTGCCATCCGTGATTTTTGATGTGCCTGGGTCACTGGTGCTGCTACGGGCCAACCAGCTATCTTCACCTGTACAAAAGCGGGTCATGAGGGTGGTTAGGGCTGCCATTGTCCTAGGCTTTTCTTGGCCGAGGTGTCTGGCAAGCCATTCGTCCCGGATACTATGTTTGAAAGCTGCTAAAGCTTCGGCATCTGGGCAGTCGACGATTTGGTTTTTCTTGGTCAGAAATCTGTTCCAAAGCTTACAGGCGGACTCTCCGGGTTGTTGGGTTATATGACTTAGATCGTATGCATCCGGAGGTCGGACATAAGTCCCTTGAAAATTTTCCCTGAAGTTGTCCTCGAGCTCCTCCCAGCTTTCGATAGAATTTTCGGGGAGGCTTTTCAGCCAGTGCCGAGCTAGTCCCTTGAGCTTGAGGTGTAGGTATTTGATGGCGTGGAGATCATCTCCGCGTGCCATATGGATATGAAGAATAAAGTCCTCTATCCAGACTGCAGGGTCTATCGTTCCATCGTATGCCTCGATGTTTATGGGTTTAAACCCTGCTGGAAATTCATGATCCAACACCTCATCGGTGAAGCACAGGGGGTGCGCGGCACCCCTGTATTTGGTTATGTCGTGGAGTGAGTCGGACGGTTGTAGTGTTCGGTGTTGGTTCCGAACTGGAGAGCGACCGGCGTATTTGTTTTGGTGGTCACGATCCTCCGTTGGGGCATGTCCTCGAGATCCATAAATGGACCTTGTTATGCCAGCCCTTTTATCCAAGTCTTCACGTAAATCGTGTTATTGGTTCTTGGTTGCTACCTCCCTTTCTTTATGGAGCGGGGGTGCAGATTTGTGCGCGGAGTTATTAGCTGCTCTGTCTCAATGACGAGGTGGTCAGTCCTGTTGATCGCCCGTACAGTTATTCGGGGTATGGGCTTTATAGCCTCATCGTCGAATTCGGGCAGTAGTTTACGTTTGGGATAGCTCTTTGTTTGGTGATTGCCGCCGTATTTTTCCTTAGTGTCGAGCACTTTGTTCCGTTTGTCATCGAGCATATCCTATGCGGCTTTAAGCCGTTGCTTCTGCTTATTCAAGCTCCTAGCAGTGGCGATAAGTCTCTGCTGGAGGCGTTCTCGTCCCACTTGTGTATCAGGGATGATGAATGTGTCATCATCCAAATGGTCCTCTTCTTCGGAGACAGGTTGACAAGTGGTGTCTTCGGCGTCACTATGATCGGACAGCGGCCCCGGACTGTGTTTGCCGTCTCCCTGCTCGTCCTACTTCATGGCTAGGTCTGCGAGGTCTTCATTGTTTTCAACATTGTCCGGGGTATTATCTCCTGTGCCGGTATTGCTATTTTTACCATGGCGTGGTTTAGAGCGGCGCCGCTTACGTCGGCGCTTCAACTGCTTCTCAGGAGGCTTATCCTCAACTGGTTCCTTTTTGTCCTCGCCATTGTCTTCTTTGGAGGTATCCACCATGTAAATGTCGTATTACGAGGTGGTTGTCCAGCGCCCTGTGGGTGGTGGTTCCTCTTCTTCTCCTGCATCGTCCATACCGTCGATGTCTTCGGAGTCGAAGTCAAGCATGTCGGTCAAGTCGTCGACAGTGGCTATCAAGTGGGTGGTGGGTGGGCAGCGAAAGTCTTCGTCATCCGTTTCCCACTAAAGCCGGACATAGTTCGGCCAAGAATCTCCTGACAAGGAGAGAGATCTTAATGAATTTATCACATCGCCCAAGGGCAAGTGTTGAAAGATGTCCACGGAGATAAACTCCAAGATCGGCGCCTGATCAGGTTCAACGGGCGCAGACACACACAGTTCGGAACGTATATCCGGAGACGAGTCCGAGGATCCAATGGCACAGGCCTCACTAGAGGTTGAATCTGTGTTCGGCTCAAGCACCATAGAGTATGTGGCTTCCTTGATGGGGTTCAGCCCCCCGTCCGCGGACGGTGCGATATGTTCCGGATTTAGGGCTAGGACAGTCACATGCGCTGTCTCCTGAGCATAGTCTAATGAAAGATTTATGTCGCGTTCATCTGGATGCAGGGAGCGGCTGTCGTGGGTTCAAATCTATCGAAGATCAAGTCTCGGCGGATGTCAGCGTGTAATTCAAACTTCCAAACTTGACCTGATGGCCAGGGGCTTAGCTATCGATCTGCTCCAGATGGCCAAGCGAGTTGGCCCGTAGTGGGAAGCCACCGGATACAAAGATCTCTCCGGGGAGAAAAGCCTCGCCCTGGACTTTGCCGTTGTAGATGATTGAGGGAGCCATCAAGCCTTATGATGATGACACAGTGGAACTCTCAATGAAAGCACCAATGTCGGTGTCAAAACTGGCGGATCTCGGGTAAGGGGTCCCGAACTATGCGTCTAAGGCTAATGGTAACAGGAGGCGGGGGACACGATGTTTACCGAGGATCAGTCCCTCTCTATGGAGGTAATACCCTACTTCCTGCTTGATTGATCTTGATGATATGAGTGTTACAAGAGTTGATCTACCACGAGATCGATGAGGCTAACCCTAGAAGCTAGCCTATGATTATGATTGTCCTTGTCCTACGGACTAAACCCTCCGGTTTATATAGACACCGGAGGGGGCTAGGGTTACACAGAGTCGGTTACAGAGAAGGAAATCTACATATCCGAATCACCAAGCTTGCCTTCCACGCAAAGGAGAGTCCCATCCGGACACGGGACGAAGTCTTCTATCTTGTATCTTCATAATCCAACAGTCCGGCTGTCCGAGAACCCCCTAATCCAGGACTCCCTCAACATCTGTAGCATGAGTCCGATGGTTTTTTTGCCCACTACCTTTCCAATCTCGAAGCTTTGTGCTATGTGGCTGACCGTTACTGTTGATGTCTCTATATTTATTAAAATCTCGTGCCTGGAACATATATATATGTGTATATATATGTGTGTGTATATATATATATATATGTATATGTATATGTATATGTATATGTATATATAGATATACATATAAAATGTTTAAAGGAGGAAATCGTTGGAAGAAAATAATCCTTTGGTGGTAACATGAACTTACCCTTTGTCCTTATTCACTGTCATGACGTTGTTGTACACGTGTTCGATCCCTTCCTCTTTTGTGCCTTCCTCGATGGCCAGGTTTTGCATGATCAACGGCTCACGTTCTGTTTGAGTGTCGTCCTGGGTTATCGTTGTGCTTGTGGCGGCAACATCTTTTACAACACATTCTTTGTTGTCTGATGGTGCGGCCTTTTTCTTGATGTTGTCTGACTCTCTCTGGAATATTTTCTCCATGGTTTTCCAATGCACTGTTGCCCTTTGCTTCTTTGCTTGTGTCCGTGTGCGTGTCTTGTTGAGGTTTCCACGTTATCATGCAAAAGCGTGGTTAAAAAATAAATAAATATGCTTGTTATTTTCATTGTAGTTTAGTGTCTGTTCCCTAAGAAAAATACTTCACCTTTTCAGTCGTTTCCGCTGCTCCTGTCTGTTCGATCTTTCCTTCGCTGAGTGGAGGTTTTTGGACCTCCTCTGGATATTTGCCATGTTGTTCATTGGTGCTTTCATCATTTTTGTCTTGTGGCAGTTGAAACATAGAGGTAAGTAAATGAGATTGCATTCGTGTTTGTGTTCACTCAAATTTCTAATTTCTAAAAAGCAGCTTATCTCACTCCACCTTTTCGATCTTTTGCACCGCTGCAATCACTATTATTTCTTCTCTGGACAGTGAAGGTTTTCAGGCTCGGTCTACAGCGGGGACGTTGTCTATAGTTGGAACAACATATTCCGCTTGTTCCTTTCCCTCATCTTGTTGGGTTTGTTGGTCTTGAATGTTTATGCTCTCATCTGTTTCTTGCATCTGTCAGAACACATAAAGTAATTAAAATGTGTCTACGTTTCTGACGGTGAATGTATTTTTTATATGCTATAGAAACAGGTTTTGTAGCTTGACCTCTAAATTCACTGTCTCCACTGCCGTGCCTGTTACTTCTTCTTTCTCTTCTGAAGTTTCTGGACATTGACGAGCGGCAGCATCACTTTCTATCAGTTTTTGTGGCACATCTTCTGCTTCATTTGTTTCTTTCTTCTGTCCAATAAAAAAATGTAAATAAAGTTGGGACTTCATCTGTGCATGCATAATTTTAAATGTTGTAGGAGCAAGTCATGTAACTGCACCTCTTCAGTCTTTGATGCTGGTTGGATCTCTTCTCGGTTGTGTTTGTCAGTTGAGGACTGCTCTTTAGTTGGGGCACTGGGTACTATTTGAATCACAGTTTGCCCTTGTTTTTTGGCTTGCTTCGTCTATACACCTTGTTGTTCTTTCACATGAGCGTTCTCATTTGTTTCCTGCGTGTCATGATAGGAAAGTATGATTCATTCATTGTAATTCTTGTATTACTGTAGCACATTGTATTGGATAGTTCAGTCGTTATAAATTTTTGAAAAATGGTTCCTGTTGAATTTTACCTTTGCGCTGGTGGCTTGGATAATCGTGTGTGCGATCACTTTTCCTTTGCTATGTATACAAGCCTTGGATGTGTCATCAACTAGTATGTTCGAGGCTTTGTTCCCTGTATCGGTCATCTGGAGTGTTGTGGCACTAAAAAGCTCTTGTCCATCAACTATCTGTTTTGCATAGGCATCCTCTTGCTTTTGCTGAGCTTGTAATACCTGTTAGATGAAAGAATATGAGTTAACGGTATTGGGCAAAAGTGAGTTTGAAAGTTTTACCTCCGCTTTGTTGTTTTCTTCTTGTTTATCTTGTTTACCTCTGATTAGAAAGAAGAGAGTGATTTTTTATACTCACGTGTTTGCTAGTTCTGATCCTATTCGTCTCTTGTACTGCTCTTGTGGACGCTGTTGAGGGAGAATTATCTGTTGTGGGGTTGCTTTTTTTATTGGTTGCATCCCCTTGCTCGGTGTTCTTCACATCATGCTGTTGTTGGCCTTTATGCTGGCGTGTCATTTTGTTGCCGCATCCCTAACAATATGAAAGACAAATTTTTTAAGTTCAAGGTTGAAAGCATGGTTTTTGAGTTAGACAGATGATGTATTTGTTCTCATTTACCTGTTTGTTGATGCTCCGCTTCTGCAGCTGCTTTCTTACTTTGGTTTCGATGTCCTTTGGTATTTGCTGTGTTAGTTGATACGCGCTTCTTGTTCTGCTCATTTTGCACCTTGTTCTGTTCTTTTGTCTTCCTCTGGCTGATTACCGAGGTTATTCTATTCTTTCCTTAGTGTTTGTTTTCTTCATCTTGTTCTTCGTTCTTTCTTTTTCTCCCGCCCCTGCTTTTGCTACGGCTACGACTTCTTTCAAGCTGTTGCCATCGACTAGTGTAGTTGTGGCTGGTGCATCTGCTTGCTCTAGCATCTGCGGCGTCGTCTCGTCTGTTAAGTTCTTTTTACAAACCATGTCCTGAAATTCCCTAAGTTGTTTGAAAGGTTCCAACAGGGAAATTGTTCGTTGCAACACTGAGTCCTTGAATTTTTCATCCAATGACACCTCTTGTCCGGTGCACTGGTGTTCAGTCCTGGTTGTTACTCCGGGTAACTCTTTTGCTTATTCAAGCACTTTTTTCAACAATTACTTTATCGTTTCAAATCTTTCGCTTGATCCTGTGCTGGTGCTTGTGTCAGGTTCCCTGCTTCCACTTGTTCTGACACGTGGTTCGCGCTGGCACCTGGGTGGAGGTGGTAGCAGTTTGGTCATGTGCTGTTGTTCCTATTGTTGTGATGGTATCAATTGTATAGAAGATCATGTCTGTTGTTCCTTTCCACGTCGGCTTTGTTTCGGTAGAATGGGCTTCGTTAGATTCGAAAGCACTTTTGAAAGGAACAATGCATTTATGTAAAATAGAGGTATACTTGTATCTTGCCAAATTCGTAGTCATCCGGACGTGGTTTCCCGTCCCTTTTCATGTCTGCTCTAACTATTTTCACTAGGTCACTCTCTTTCAGATGGTTTGGTCGTGGTAATGAGGTCTTGTCCATTGTCTTGGCAATCTTCCGCATTTCTCTGGTGTCAGTTGGCAGCAGCAGGGAGTCGAGGTACATGATTACTGGTCCCTGTTGAGGGAGTCCTAGATTAAGGGGTCCTGGGACAACCGGACTATATACATGGGCGGAACTATTGAACTATGAAGATACAAGATAGAAGACTTCGTCCTGTGTACGGATGGGACTCTCCTTTGCGTGGAAGGCAAGCTTGGCGATTCGTACATGTAGATTCCTTTCTGTGTAACCGACCTTGTGTAACCCTAGCCCCCTTCGGTGTCTATATAAACCAGAGGGTTTAGTCCGTAGAAGAACAACGATCATAATCATAGGCTAGTTTCTAGGGTTTACCCATTACGATCTCGTGGTAGATCAACTCTTGTAATACTCATCTTCATCAAGATCAATCAAGTAGGAAGTAGGGTATTACCTCCATAGAGTGGGTCCAAACCTGGGTAAACATTGTGTCCCCCGCCTCCTGTTACCATTAGCCTTAGACGCACAGTTCGGGACCCCCTACCCGAGATCCACCGGTTTTGACACTGACCTTGGTGCTTTCATTGAGAGTTCCACTGCGTCATCACCAGAAGGCTTGATGGCTCCATCAATCATGTACAACAACGCAATCCAGGGGGAAATCTTCCTCCCTGGATAGATCTTCATATTCGGCGGCTTCGCACTGCAGGCCAAGGCCAACTTGCTTGGCCATCTAGAGCAGATTGATAGCTACGCCCCTGGCCGTCAGGTCAGATTTGGAAGCCTGAATTTTGTGGCCGATATCTATGGAGACTTGATCTTTGATGGATTCGAGCCCCTGACGGCTGCCCCCTGCCACCACGATGAGCATGACTTAAATCTGTCATCTGGCAACACTCAGGAGATAGTACCTTTAACCGCTCTGTCCCTAGATCCGGAACAAATCCCGTCGTCCGAAGACGGGAAGCCTAACCTCGTCCCGAAGGCCATGGATTTAGTGGCGCTCGAGCTGCACATGGACCCAACATCAAGCTGGGCCTATGTCACCGGAACCTCGGACTTATCTCCAGCTATAGGTTCCGGACCGCGTGTGTCCGCGCCCATCGAACCTGACTGGGCGCCGATCTTGGAGTTCAGCTCCGCGGACATCTTCCAACATTCACCTCTAGGTGATGTGTTAAACTCATTAAAATCCCTCTCCTTGTCAGGAGATTCTCTGCCAAACTATGTCCGACTCGAGTGGGAAGCGGACGACGAAGAACTTCGCTACCCACCCACCACCTACTTGATAGCCACTGTCGATGACTTAACCGACATGCTTGATTTTGGCTCCGAAGACATTGACGATATGGACGACGATGCCGGAGAGGAACAGGAACCACCGCCTACAGGGCGCTGGACAGCCACCTCCTCATACGACATATACATGGTGGATACACCCAAAGAGAACAATGGCGATGACAAAAAAGATCAAGTTGAGGATAAGCCTCCTGGGAAACAGCGAAAGCGCCGACGTCAGCGGCGCCGCTCTAAGCCATGCCACGGTCAAAACAGCAACACCATCAGAGGAGAAGGTAATACTCCGGACGATGTCGAAGACAATGAAGGCCCCACAGACCGAGCAATGGAGCAGGACGAGCGAGATGACGGTGAACACAGTCCGGGGCCACTGTCCAACCACAGCGACGCCAAAGATACCAATTATAAACCCGCCTCTAAAGAGGAGATTAGTCAGGGCGACGATGCACTCATCGTCCCAGAAAAACCTTTGGAACAAAAGTGCCTTCACCAGAGACTTATTGCCACCGTGAGGAGCTTGAAGAAGCAGAAAGAACAGCTTAAAGCCGCACAGGATATGCTCAATGATAGATAGAATGAAGTGCTCGACATTGAGGAAAAATACGACGGTAATCGCCAAACAAAGAGCTATCCTAAGCAAAAACTCCTGCCCGAATTCGACGACGAGGCTATTACGCCCATACCGACGAAAAATAATACGGCCGACAAACCGGATCGACCACCTCATGGTCGAGACAGAGCGGCTAGCAACGCCGCACACAAACCTGGACCCTCTCCCCGTAAAGGAAGGGAGGTTGCGACCCAGGACCAGAAACATGATCTATGGGAGAACATGGACAGAAAGGCCGGCAGAACCAGGTCCATCTATGGATCCAGGGAACGTGCTCCTATGCAGGACCATGATTATCAAACCAAATATGCCGGTCATCTACCAGTTCGGAACCAACACCGAACATTACAATCGTCGGACCCACGCCATGCCACAGCCAAATACAGGGGTGCCACACACCCCCTGTGCTTCACCGATGAGGTGCTGGATCACGAATTTCTATAAGTTTAAACCCATAAAGATCGAGGCATACGATGGAACGACAGACCCTGCAGTCTGGATAGAAGACTTTATTCTTCACACCCACATGGCTTGCGGAGATGATCTCCACGCCATCAAATACTTGCCCCTCAAGCTAAAAGGACCAGCTCGGCACTGGCTGAAAAGCCTCCCCAAAAATTCCATCGGAAGCTGGGTAAGAACTTGAGGATGCTTTTAGGGCCAATTTTCAAGGGACCTATGTCCGACCTCCAGATGCAGATGATCTAAGTCACATAATCCAACAACCCGAAGAATCAGCCCGTAAGATTTGGAACTGGTTTCTCACTAAGAAGAACCAAATCATCGACTGTCCGGACACCGAAGCTTTAGCGTCCTTCAAACACAGTGTCTAGGATGAATGTCTAGCCAGACACCTCGGCCAGGAAAAGCCAAGGACAATGGCAGCCCTAACTACACTCATGACCCGATTTTACGCGGGTGAGGACAACTGGCTAGCTCGTAGTAGCACCAACGATCCTGGCACATCCGAAGTCTGGGATGGCAATGGAAAGCCATGACACAATGAAAACAAACATCGAAACAATGAAGAAATCCCAGACAATACAACGGTAAACGCCGGATTCAGGGGCTCCAAACCTGGTCAATGGAAGAAGACATTTAAAGGCAACCGAGACGGTCCATCTAGGCTGGATAAAATTCTAGACAGGCCCTATCAGATTCACGGCACTCCCGATAAACCATCTAATCATACCAATAGAGAATGTTGGGTCTTCAAGTAGGCCGGCAAGCTCAATGCCGAACACAAAGGGAAGGGACCTCAAAACGAAGACGAGGATGAATCTCGCCAGCCAAACATGGGGGGGGTGGACAGAAGAAATTTCCACCGAAGATCAAAATAGTGAAAATGATCTATGTCACTCATATCCCAAAGAGGGAGCGCAAACACGCACTCCAAGACATCCATGCTGTCGAGCCAGTCGCCCCCAAATTCAACCAATGGCTGGCCTGTCCGATCACCTTTGATCGTAGGGATCATCCGACTAGTATCTGACACGGGGGTTTGGCTGCCTTAGTGCTCGACCCAATAATCGACTGATACCACCTCACCCGAGTCCTCATGGATGGTGGCAGTAGTCTCAATCTGATATATCAGGACACTGTCCGCAAGATGGGGATAGACCCGTCAAGAATCAAGCTGAGCAGCACTACCTTTAAAGGAGTTATACCATGCGTAGAAGCCCGCTACACGAGCTCTCTAACATTGGAAGTCATATTCGGCTCTCCTTATCACTTTCAAAGCGAAGAGTTAATCTTTGACATAGCTCCATTCCGAAGTGGCTATCATGCATTACTCGGGAGAATGGCCTTCGCCCGTTTCAATGCAGTCCCGCATTATGCTTATCTAAAACTCAAAATGCTTGGACCACGTGGCGTCATTACGGTCAGTGGAAACACAAAGCGCTCTCTTCGTACAGAGGAATACACAGCGGCTCTAGCAATTGAAGCACAAAACAACCTCTTCAAACCAAACAGCTTATCGGTCATTAAGACCGTAGACAAAGCTAAACGTGTCCGGCGCACACCCAAGTGCAACAGCTCAGATAAACCTGAGCTCGATTAGCAGACACGCCCCCACCGACCGCCCCATAAGGAGATAGCACACGCACCACATATACATAAATGTACACTCAAAATTCCTTGGGTGGCGCCGGGGGCACACTGCACACAAAAAGTCCATAGTTCGGCTAGACCCTATTCGGACTCCAGAAGTTATATCTCACGGTTCATAAAATGAACCAGTTTTATTTACGGCCACACCATCTTCTTTCACCTGGTTTTTCCCTTTTTATAGATGGACGCCGCACTATACCCTTCAAGGACACGTGACAACGGAGAAAAAGGCGCAGACGTGCAACAGGGCCCCGCATTAAGGTTTCTTTTGTAGATTAAGACCCTGTGTAAACCTTTTTATCTCTTTTTGTTTTATACTTTCCTGACATATAAAATGTCCAAGGAGGTTATCGGCACTATCTGTAAGAATACGGCTTGCCGTCTTAATGATGGAGGTTATGGAAGCAGCTTGATTCATAATGTGTGTGAAGTTTTATTTTGTCACCACTGGCGTTCTTTCCCCACACCAGATTGCCACATGTTCCTTGAATCCAGGGTCCATTACCAGGGGCTGTATTCAGCCCGGTATATGGTGAAAAGTCTGAACACTTTAGGGAGTGTTCGACGTCGCGAGTTTGGCCTTATATGCATCAGCTCTGAATCATGTCTTTGGTCAATAGTTGGGTTGCCCGGCTCCTGTGCTTGCTACCCTATGTTCCACTATATCAGCTAGGGTAGTAAAGGGAGAAATACTGCGATTGTGTCTTGGTTCTTCTAGATGAGCACCTCAGTAGAGAAAGCTGAAAGCCGACTGTCATGATGCGGCGAGAGCTGGTCAACCACTCGATGACTCAGTGGAATCCTCGCGATTCCTTCCGCATTGACGAAGGACCAATTTTCCGGTCACGTATGAACAACGCACTGTATTTGGACAACTGCATACTACCAGGGGCTATATCGTAGCCCCACTGCCAAACTCCTATGGCTAAGTGAAAGAGTTAAAGCCTTATAGTCCGATTGCCTGGTTCACCGCATTGATACCTCCTTAATGGGCCAAGATGTTGGGTTAAGATTGATCAATTATTCTCTGAACACCCCTGCGTTATACGCAAGGGGGTTGAAGCCGACGACTGGTAAACTTTTAGATAATATAAATACAAAATGGCCGCACAGGAGGAGGCATTAAAACACTTTATAGGAAAAAGTGTAAATAAAGCCTTTGTTTATCATAAGCATTGTTTTTACACTTTAGATACATTTTACTCGAACATAATATCTTTCGAGCACTGACCCTCTATCAAGCAGGCGCCGTCTAAGACTTCTTCAAAATAATGCTCAGGTGTGTCCTTGCCTTCGGGTGGGCCTTTTGTAGCAATATCAGTGGCCTTCATCTTCGCCCAGTACATCTTGACACGGGCAAAAGCCATTCGTGCACCTTCTATGCACGTTGAACGCTTGACAAACGTCAATATGCGACACCACATGAACAAGTCGTTGCAGCAAACCAAAATAACTATTCGGACTTGGTTCCCCAGGCCACAGTCGGTCCACGACAGCCTTCATGGTGAGTCCGGATATCCTGTGGAGCTTGGCCCATTCGACCATCTGTTCGTTTAGCAACAGCGGACGCTTTGGCATGTTAAATTGCGACCAAAAAAGCTTTTTCGCCTCATGTCCTTCTTGGGCTTCAAAAAACTGTGTTGCATCAGAAGCACTCTTCGACAAGTCCAAATATGCGTCCGGAGAACTCAACATTTGATCAAGCGGGGCATACTTTGGATCACCGAATTTAGTTCGCAATAAGAAGGGCTTCCCAACCGCTATCTCCCCAGCTTGCCGGATCTCCTCCCGAGCCGCTCTAGACTCAGACCGGGCTTCCTTTGCCACTTGTAAAGCCTTCTCAAGGTCAGCCGCTTTTGTTCAGCTCTCTTTCTTGAGAATTTCATATCGGCTAGTGGCATCTTCTGGCTCAAGCGCCATATTGGATATTTTCTCCTCGCTTTGGCGCCGAGCAGCCTGTTCGGTTTTTAATTCAGCAGCTGCCTTTTCGGCAGCCGCATTACTCATCCTGGCTTGCTCCTTGGCCCAGGCAAGCTCAACCCAAAGGGTCTCCACGGTGGCAGCACCATCTACAGTTCAGCACATTAGAAATTTCAGCATCATACTCCTATTTATACTTACTGACTGCCCCAAAGACATACCTTGCGCCTCGTCGAGCCGCTTGATCATGAGCGCGATATCATCATCCGCCACATCAAGTTTCCGCTTTAGTTCGGCAACCTCTCTAGCCCGGGTAGTCGCCAGGGCTGGAACAGCTTGTGTGTCAATTGGTAGAATTATTTCCCAAGCTTATCTACCTTTTTTGATCCTCTGACCGCCTCCGTTTGGACGACAACCAGAGTCTCAGGGGCTACTATCTATACACAGGTGCACCTTGCATTTATAGCACAAATTGAAAATATTACATTACGTACCTTGAAGCCTCTTAGCAGGCTCGTAAAAGCTTCATTCAATCCACTTTTCGCGGATAAAACTCTCTCAATCACCGTACCCATCAGGGTACAATGTTCTTCTGAGACAGGCGCTTGTCATAGAATGTTTGTCAATATATCCGGCTGTATATCGGATAGTCCGGGGCTTTTATTATTGGCCTCTTTAGGAGCCGAACACACCAGACCCTGGGCGGCCGAAGTCTCACCTTCTGGCCTAGTCTTCATTTGTGGATCAGGAGAGATCCTTCGAGATGACTCCTCGGGGTCGTCCGCCTTATGGGGCGGGGAAGTCTGTGGAGGCGTTTCGCTCTCCATCATCTCCGGAAGAAGATCCCCCGAGGAAGAACATTGTTGACGGAGGCTGCAGGCCGAACTGCAAAACATATATTTTAAATATTACCCTCACAACCAGGAAAAGAATGGGGTATGCTTAAAACACCTTTGTTCACTTACGATTCAGGTAAAGGATGGCCCTTATGTGGACACTGCGTGACAAGATTGCCTCCTGAACCAGAACCCCCTGACAGGGATTTCTTCCCTCGCTTGGAAGCTTCTACCTTCAAATCTTTGGAGGCGGTCCTCTTCTTCCCATGGGGAGAGGGGATGTCAGTTCCTCCTTCCCTTTCAACCTTGGAAACGGAGTTCCAATCTCCCTGGATGCGGTGCATGACATACCTCCAGTACGGGGGCTGCTCTATGCCTTATCACTCCTCTCCTTGTCTTCCCTCGGTGGCACTTGATAAGGTGCACGAGCCAGCATCCTGGTTAACACCGGATCCGCTGAATCTTCAGGAAGAGGGCTGAACGCCTGATCCTCTCCGCCTTCTTTCTCCAACCCTGGCCGAGTATAGTTTTTTTAGAATATTATTATGAGAAACTTAACTGAAATGTGTTCGGGAGTTGAGTGCTTACCGAGGTATCCAGATGGTTGCAGTCGAGGCATGCGTCCTTTGTGGTGTCCGGACACTTTTTTCGTGATCCGAAGAATAGTCTATACATCCCTTCGAGCGTCATGCCGAAGAAGTGATGAATGGTTCGCGACCCTTCCGGATTGAACTCCCACATGTGGAGAGGTCGTCGCTGGCATGGTAGGACCCAACGGACTAGCATTAGTTGGATTACCTTGGCGAGACTGGTGTCCTTCTCAATAAGGTCCCGAATGCGTCTTTGCAATGTCTGCACTTCATCAAGCGATCCCCAGTCCAGCCCCTTGTCGATCCATGATGCAAGTTGTGGCGGAGGGCCAGATCAGAAGGCAGGTGTAGCCGCCCACTTTTTACCACGGGGTTCTGTTATATAAAACCACTCCTGTTGCCATAGGCTGAAAGTTTCCGGGAGGGAACCCTTTGGCCAAGAAATATTGGTAAATTTACTTATTATAGCACCTCCGCACTCCACGTGTCTCCCGTCGACTATCTTCGGCTTCACATTAAAGGTCTAAAGCCACAAGCCGAAGTGTGGAGAAATACGGAGGAAGGCCTCACACACGATAATGAATGACGAGATGTGAAGGAAGGAGTCCGGAGCTAGATCATGAAAATCTAGCCCATAATAGAACATGAGCCCTCGAATAAAAGGATGAAGAGCAAACCCTTGCCCTCGGAGGAAGTGGGAGATGAATACGACTCTTTCATTGGATCTGGGAGTAGGAATAACCTGCCCTTGAGAAGGGAGCCTGTGGAGGATTTCCGGGGCCAAGTATCTTGCTGCGGAGCTTTGCGATGTCCTCCTCTGTGACAGAGGAAGCCACCCATCAGCCTTGAAGACTGGATCCGGACATGATTGGGAGGTGCGAGGCAATTGAACCTTGGGCGTTGGAGCTCGAGGCGGGTGGACAAAAGGACTAGCGTAGAAGAAGAAAGGACGGGTATTAGCCCTTTTATAGAGGCAATGGATATCAAGCGTCCCCTCTTAGGCCTTAAAAACTACCTATTCCCAAGGAATCTTGCCAACGGAACGGTTGGGTTAGCCATACCCGTATTGATGAGAATCCCACAACAAGGGGACACAATCTCTACTTTGACAAGACGTGCCAATGGAACCGCTTCTTGAAATATGGAGCGATGGGCTAAAAAATGGTTTGAATAATAACCGGGAGTCGACGTGATGTCATACAAGATTGAACTCGTGAATTGTTATACTCTCTACGGTATTGCGTGGTATTTGTTTTGTAGAGTCAGATACGTTTTTTGTGTTCAAGATCTACTTTGAAGTATTTGGAGAAGGAACCTGCCTTGCAATGCCAAAGAAAATCTGCCCGCCGGACTCATTGTCATTGAAGCCTGGTTCAGGGGCTACTGAGGGAGTCCTGGTGAGGAAGTCCTGGATTAGGTGGTGTCTGGATGGCCGAACCATGACCTTTGGCCGGACTCCCGGACTATGAAGATACAAGATTGAAGACTTCGTCCCGCGTCCGGATGGGACTTTCCTTAGCGTGGAAGGCAAGCTTGGCGATACGATATGAAGATCTCCTCCCATTGTAACCGACTCTGTGTAACCATAGCCCTCTCCGGTGTCTATATAAACCGGAGAGTTTTAGTCCGCAGGAAGAACAACAATCATACAATAGGCTAGCTTCTAGGGTTTAGCCTCTCTGATCTCATGGTAGATCAACTCTTGTACTACCCATATCATCAATATTAATCAAGCACGAGTAGGGTTTTATCTCCACCGAGAGGGTCCGAACCTGGGTAAAAACATAGTGTCCCTTGTCTCCTGTTACCATCCGCCTAGACACACAGTTCGGGACCCCCTACCCGAGATCCGCCGGTTTTGACACCGATGTTGGTGCTTTCATTGAGAGTTCCTCTGTGTCGTCACCTTTAGGCCCGATGGCTTCTTCGATCGTCAACCACGACGAGGTCCAGGGTGAGACTTTTTTCCCCGGACAGATCTTCGTATTCGGCGGCTTCGCACTGCGGGCCAACTCGCTTGGCCATCTGGAGCAGATTGAAAGAGACGCCCCTGGCCATCAGGCCAGGTTTGGAAGCTTAAATTACACGGCCGACATCCGCGGGGACTTGATCTTCGACTGATTCGAGCCACGGCCGAGCGCGCCGCACTGTCTCGATGGGCATGATCTAGCTCTGCCGCTGGACAGCACCCAGAGAGCCGCTCAGGTGTCCGCTCCGACCATTAGCTCGGAGCCAACTGCGCCAGTCGGGGACGGACGGTTGGACACCACCCCCGGAGCCGCAACCTCTACGGCGATAGAGCCGGATACCAGCCTAGTCCCTTGCAAGGCCCGTGACTCCAAGGTGCCGGACTCCGTTCCGGACTCCGAATATTCCGCACCCCTTCCGATCGAACCCGATTGGGCTCCGATCATGGAGTTCACCGCCGCGGACGTCTTTCAGCACTCGCCCTTTGGCGATATCCTGGATTCACTAAAGTCTCTCTCTTTGTCAGGAGAGCCCTGGACGGACTATGGTCAGCAGGGTTGGGATGCGGATGACGAAGAAATTCGAAACCCACCCACCACCCACTTTGCAGCCACTGTCGACAATCTAACCGACATGCTCTACTTCGACTCCGAAGACATCGACGATATGGACGCCGATGAAGGAGACGACCAAGAACCAGCACCTATAGGGCATTCGAAAGCCACCTCATCATACGATGTATACATGGTGGACACACCTAAAAGAAATGACAACAAGGATCAATAGGGCGCAACCAGGGATCGCTCCCTCGAAAACCAATCAAAGCGGCGGCGTAAGTGCCACGCCAAGCCCCACCTCGACAAAGACCCAGCCATAGAGAAGGGCGAATCAACGGAAGACGAACATGCCATCGAGCAACCGTCCAAACAGGGCGGGCAATCCGAACAACCCATCCCCGAGAAAGATAATAGTCCGGACGACCTCACGCCGGACAAATTGTTGGAACATCAGAACCTCCACCAAAAGCTCGTTGCCACTGCACGTAGCCTGAAAAAGCAGAAGCGGAGGCTCAAAACAGCGGAAGATGCACTCAGGATCAGATGGGGCAAAGTACTCAATACTGCACACAAGTACGACAACAGTCGTCACACAAAGAGCTATCCGAAGCGGAAACTACTACCGAAATTTGATGAAGAGGCCATAGAGCCCCCACAGTCAAAAAATAAGGAAGCCAAAAGGTCGGATAGATGACCCCACGATCGATCTCAAGCGACAAAGGGCGCCGCACTCAATACGGCGCGCGATCCGCCCAAGAATTCGCATCAAAAAACTGGCCCAACCAGATCCATCTATGGGCCAAGAAAGCAAGCTCCAGTGAGCAATGCAATGCAAAAAATATCCGAACATCGCGACACACCTACATACAGGGGCGCCACACATCCCCTATGTTTTACCGATGAGGTGCTGGATCATGAATTTCCAGCGGGATTCAAGCCCATGAACATAGAAGCATACGACGGAACAACAAACCCTGGAGTCTGGATCGAGGATTATATCCTCCACATACACATGGCCAGAGGAGATGACCTCCACGCCACAAAATACTTACCCCTTAAGCTCAAAGGGCCAGTCCGACATTGGCTTAAAAGCCTTCCCGAAAACACCATGGGAAGTTGGGAAGCGCTCGAGGATGCTTTCCGGCCAAATTTTCAAGGGACCTATGTCCGACCTCCGGATGCAGATGATCTGAGTCATATAACTCAGCAGCCCGGAGAGTCAGCCCGGAAACTCTAGAACAGATTCCTTACTAAAAAGAATCAGATAGTCGACTATCCAGACGCCGAGGCCCTAGCAGCTTTCAAACATAGCGTCCAAGATGAATGGCTCGCCAGACACCTCGGCCAAGAAAAGCCAAAAACAATGGCCGCATTAACAAGCCTCATGACCCGCTTTTGCGCAGGAGAGGATAGCTGGTTGGCAAGAAGCAGCACCAGCGACCCGAGCACATCCAAACTCAGAGATGGAAACGGGAAACCGTGCCGTAACAAAGAACAGCGCCGAATCAAGGATAACAGCCCGATGATCATGGCAGTCAACGCCGGATTCAAAAGCTCTCGGCAAAATCAGAAAAAGTCACCACCCAAAGATGACAGGGACGAGCCGTCTAACCTCAACAAAATCCTGGACAAAATATGTCAAATCCACAGTCCTCCTGGGAGACCTGCAAACCATACCCACAGAGATTGTTGGGTCTTCAAGCAGTCCGGCAAACTCAACGCCGAACACAAGGGGCTCGATACACCAAGCGAGGATGATGACGCACCCCACAAGCAGAACACCGGAGAACAAAAGAAGTTCCCGCAAGAAGTCAAAACAGTAAATTCACTTCAGATGACAAAAGGGAAAAACAGAATGGCGCTTACGAAGACACGCGCCATACGGCCAGCCCCAGAGGAGCACCGCCACTGGTTTTTACAACCAATCACCTTTGATCATCGGGATTACTCTAGAGGAGCCCGGAACGCAGGCTGGACTGCCTTGGCCTTGAATCTGATTATTGACGGACTCCAATTTACAAAAGTCGTTATGGACGGCGGCAGTGACTTAAACCTGTTATATCAGGACACAATCCGCAAACTAGGGGTAAACCCAGCTATAATCCGCCATGGCAACACTTCCTTTCTAGGAGTCACGCCGGGTCCAGATACCCAGAGTATGGGTTTCCTTTCGTTAGAAGTCACGTTCGGTTCACCCGACAACTTCTGAAGCGAAAAGCTAACATTCCACATCGCCCCATTCGTAAGTCACTATCAAGCGCTACTGAGACGTGAAGCTTTCGCCCGCTTTAACGCAATACCGCATTATGCATCCCTTACACTTAAAATGCCCGGCTCACGAGGCATCATCTCATTACAGGGGAATATCAATTGACCCCCAAAGTATGGGTAAAGTTGCGGCCGCCTGGACAGCCGCACACTAATCCAGCCATACTATCCCGGACACGGCTCGACGAGTCCGGCGTAAACATACATAGGCTTAATAGCCGCATAACCCTGTACAAGGGGCTCCGCGTGTTCACGCCAGGAGACAATACGGCTCAATTCTTGCTCCAACTATATTTTGTTTATTTTAATATAGATTTATCGCATGCTTATTTTTTACTAAGTTCCTCTCTTTCGCAGACGAACATCATGCTACGCCCGTCCAGAATACGGCACAACGGAGACACAGGCGCAGACATGCAGTAGGGACCCGTTTCAAGGATTCTTTTCAGATTAAGACCCTATGTAAATCTTTTTTACTGTCTCTTGTTGACAACATCCCTAATTTTCGCTATAACCGAGGAGGAGGCTGGCGTCTTGGCATGTGGCCACGCTAGTATTTTGCGCGTACCTGGACACCAGGGGCTTTTTTACCAAGGGCTCTATTTTGGCCCGTCTTCATAAAGACCGAATACCTTCGGGAGTGTTCGGCGTCGCGAGTTTGGCCTTATATGCATCAGCTCCGAATCATGTCTTTGGTCAAATGTTGGGTTTGCCCGGCTCCTGTGTTTTGCTGCCTTACGTTCCGTTATATCGGCTAACGCGGCACCAGGAGAACTACTGCGATTGTGCCCCGGTTCGGCCAGGCGAGCACCTTAGTAGAGAAAGCCAAAAACTGACTGTCATGATGTAGCGAGAGACTAGTCAACCACTCGATGACTCTCGGAATCTTTAGGATTCCTCCGCATTAACGAAGGACCGCTTCCCGGTCAGGCACACACACGCCCCGAATTCGGGCGAGCGCGGTGCCTTTAGGGGCTATTGAGTAGCCCAATGTCAAACTCCTATGGCTAAGTGAAAGTGATAAAGCATTATAGTCCGGTTGCCTAGTTCGTCGCGCTATCACTTCCTTTGTAGGACCAAGACGTTGGATTAAGTGTGAAAAGGCGCCTTTTTGCGAACACCCCCGCATTATATGCGTGGGGGCTGAAGCCAACGACTGCCATCTTTTAGGTTATATACACATATACATTAACGGCCGCATAGGAGGTATTATAATTCTTGCAAGCACAAGTATAAAAAGCTTTTATATTCTATCAAAATATTTCTTTTACAATAGCACATGCTATTCGAACACAACATCCTTCGAGCACTGCGCTTCTATTAAACGAGCGCCCGGAAGAACTTCCTCAAAGTAGTGCCTGGCAGGTACCAGGCCTTCGTTCGAATCCCGGGATGCAACAACACTGGCCTTCATATCCGCCCAGTATGTCTTGACACGAGCAAGAGCCATTTGTGAACCTTCTATGCACGCCGACCTCTTCATTGCATCAACATGCGGCACAGAACCAAGGAACTGCTGCACCAATCCAAAATAACTCTTCGGCTCTGGCTCTCCCGGCCACAAACGACTCGCAACATACTTCATGGCAAGTACGGATAACCTATTCAGCTCCGCCCAGGCGGCCAAACGGTCGGATACCGAAAGTGGGCATTCGGGATTGTGGAACTGCGACCAAAAAAGTTCTTCCAATTTATGGTCACCTCGACCTCGGAAGTGTTCGGTTGCGTCTGCCGCACTCGTTGTCAAATCCAGATAAGTGTTTTCCGCACTCCACTGCCGGTCTAACGGAGCATACCTAGGATCCCCGAACTTCATCTGCAGCATATAGGGCCTTCCAGACGGGATATCTCTGGTCTGATGCAGCTCCTCCTTCATAGCTCTCATTGCAGAGCGAGTATCCTTGGCCTCGGCAGTGATCTTCTCAAGGTCCTTCTGAGCCGCCCTTTCTTCTTGTTCGAGAAATTTACAGCGGTCGGCAGCATCCTTCAATTTTATAGCCATCTCGGCTATTACCTTCTTGCTCTGGCAGTGAGCATCCTGTTCGGCTTTCAGCTCTTCAGCCGCCTTAACGGCAGCTGCATCACTTTTCCTTGCTTGCTCCTTGGCTCGGGCAAGTTCCGCCCGAAGGTTCTCCACGGCAGCAGCACTATCTGCATTAAGCACATATATTGTAAGGCACGAGCATCGCACTCCTCTTATCAGATGTCTGTGGAGCATACCATGTGCCTCATCTAGCCGCTTCTTTACAAGCGCGATGTCGGCATCCGCCACGTCAAGTTGCCGCTTTAGCTCGGCAGATTCATCAGTCCAGCTAGCCACCAAACGCCTCGCCACCTTCATAAAAAGGTGACATTTTATACCTGGGGTTATGATCCTCTGTGCGCCATCACTCCTGACGACACACAGAGTCTCAGGGGCTACTATTTATACAGGGCGAATTTTATATATGCAGCTCTATCAAAAGGTACAACTTTTTCACGTACCTCAAAGCCTGTCAGTAAACTCCTGGCGGCCTCGTACAATCCGCTTTCTGCGGATGAAATCCTTCCTATCACCGTGTTCATCAACATACGGTGTTCTTCTGAGACGGACGCTCGCCCGAGCAGATCCCTCAGCATCTCCGACCACGCACCAGAAGGCACCGGACTAGCTCGACGACCTTTTTCAGGATCCGGACTTGGAGAAACCCGTCGTGACTACACCTTGGGGTCGCCTACCTCGTAAGTCGGTGCAGCTAGGGGAGGCGTTTCGCTCTCCATCTTCTCCGGACGAAGAGCCCCTGAAGAGGAGCTCTGCTGAGATGGGTTGAGATCCGAACTGCAAGGTAATAATGTTTTGGTTATCTTCCTCAGAAACAAAACAGGGATGCTACTCATTTTTGAACCCCTCTCTTTACTTACGACTCGGAGGAAAGCTGATCCCCTTGAGGGCGCAATGCGGCCGGGGCAGTCTCTAGCGCCGGATCCTCTGTCGAATATCTCTTCCCCCGTTTCGGGGTCATCCCCTCCGGGTCTTCAGCGGCACTCCTTTTCTTTCCCAGGTTGGGGGAATTCTCGATTCCTCACTTCCTGACAGTCTCCTCCGTGGAGGCGGTAGCTCCTTGGTTCCCCTCTTCGCCCTCTGCCGATAGCATAATCTCCAGCATCCTGGTTAACATGGGATCCAGCACGGTCTCGGGCAGGGGGGCTGGACACCTGATAAGCTTTTCCTTCGCTATCCACTCCTATTCAAAGGATAGCTCTGCTAAAGGGCAATTTTATGATGAAAATACGGATGGTGTGTCCAAATACGGGGCTACTTACCATAGCATCCGGGCGATTGCAGCTCAGACCTGCATCCTCGGACAAATCCGGACACCTTGCTTGTGATCCGAAGAACAATTTGTACATCTCCACGGGTGTCGCGCCCATAAAATGTTGGAGGACTCGCGGTCCCTCCGGATTAAATTCCCACAGGCGGAGAGGGCGACATTTGCAGGGCAGCGTGCGGCGAATCAGCATAACTTGCGCCACTACGGTCAAGTTAATATCTCTTTCTAGGAGATCCCAAATGCGGTCCTGCAGTAGGGGTACGTCTTTGGATGGCCCCCAAATAAGCCCTTCATTGACCCATGATGCTCGCCGTGGTGGGGGACCCGAGCGGAAAGCAGGTGGCGCCACCCATGTGGTGCCCCTGGGGGCTGTGATGTAAAACCAGTCCCGTTGCCATAAGCCGAACTCCTCTTGGAAAGTGCCCTCGGGCCAGGGAGTGCCAGCTATCTTGCTTATAATAGCTCCTCCGCACTCAGCGTGCTGCCCTTTTATCATCTTCGGCTCCACCTTGAAGGTTCTAAGCCACAATCCGAAGTGAGGAGTGATATGGAGGAAGGCCTCACACACGACGATGAATGATGAAATTTGGAGGATGGACTCCAGAGCTAAGTCGTGAAATTCCAGCCCGTAATAGAACATCAGCCCCCTCACGAAGGGATCAATCAGGAAGCCTAGCCACCGAAAGAAGTGAGATGTGAACACCACGCTCTCACCGGGCTGGGGAGAGGGAATGGCCTGCCCTTGAGCAGGCAGCCTATGCAAGATTTCGCCGGTTAGGTACCTGGCATCTCTCAGCTATCGCACATCTTCTTCCGTAATAGAGGAAGGCACCCACCGGCCTTGAAGGTCGGGCCGGACATCGTCGAAGGTCCGAAGCGCCTAAAATTAGAGCTTTGAGTGTTGGAACTCGAGGCAAGGGGAGGATTCGATTGGATTGAAAAAGAAAGGAGTCGAGCCTTGGTCTCTTTATAAAGGAGTTGAATACCAAGAGCCCTCCCCGTAACCGTTTGGGACTCGCTTTCAATTAGAGAATCATACCAAAAGGCGCGGTTGGATTACCCACGCCCGTATTGATGAGAATCCCGGAATAAGGGGACACGATCTCTGCTTTGACAAGACGTGCCAAGAAAACCGCCTCACTGAATGCGCTAAGGTGGAACAGTAAAACGACTCGAATAAAGGCTTGGCCGTGGCGTGACGTCACGCTGCGGAATACGTCAGCAGATTAGATTTGTGCAGATATTATTCTCTCTACGGTGGTATGTGGAACTTATTTTTGTAGAGCCGGCCACTATCCTTTTGTTCAACATCTTCTATGAAGTATTCGGAGGAGGAAACCGCCTTGCAATGCCGAAGACAATTTGCGTGCCAGACTCGTCGTCATTGAAGCCTGGTTCAGGGGCTACTGAGGGTGTCCTGGATTAGGGGGTGTCCGGATGGCCGGACTCCCGGACTATGAAGATAGAAGATTGAAGACTTTGTCCCGTGTCCGGATGGGACTTTCCTTGGCGTGGAAGGCAAGCTTGGCGATATGATATGAAGATCTCCTCCCATTGTAACCGACTCTGTGTAACCATAGCCCTCTCCAGTGTCTATATAAACCGGAGAGTTTTAGTCCGTAGGACGAACAACAATCATACAATAGGCTAGCTTCTAGGGTTTAGCCTCTCTGATCTCGTGGTAGATCAACTCTTGTACTACCCATATCATCAATATTAATCAAGCAGGAGTAGGGTTTTACCTCCACCAAGAGAGCCCGAACCTGGGTTAAAACATAGTGTCCCTTGTCTCCTATTACCATCCGCCTAGACGCACAGTTCGGGACCCCCTACCCGAGATCCGCCGGTTTTGACACCGACACCTGGATTAAGGGGTCCTTGGACATCTGGACTATATACATGGGCCAGACTGTTGGGCTATGAAGATACAGGATAGAAGACTTTGTCCCATGTCCGAATGGCACTCTCCTTTGCGTGGAAGGCAAGCTTGGCGATTCGGACATGTAGATTCCTTTCTTTGTAACCAACCTTGTGTAACACTAGCCCCCTCCGATATCTATATAAACCGAAGGGTTTAGTCCATAGAAGAACAATGATCATAATCATAGGCTACCTTCTAGGGTTTAGCCATTATGATCTCGTGGTAGATCAACTCTTGTAATACTCATATTCATCAAGATCAATCAAGCAGGAAGTAGGGTATTACCTCCACAGAGAGGGCCCGAACCTGGGTAAACATTGTGTCCCCCGCCTCCTGTTACCATTAGCCTTAGACGCACAGTTCGGGACCCCCTACCCGAGATCCGCCGGTTTTGACACCGACACCTCTGCCAAACCATTGAGGTGCTTTTGGTTCTTTATCTCTTGATCCAACTTCATGTGCTTCTGCCATGTCGTGGCTCCTTTCTAATCCTTTCAACGATTACCTGACAGAAGTCCATGTTCACCATTTCTTCATAGTTCATGTCCTTGACCATTATCGCTTGTTGGCTGAAGATAGATGCGGTTGTCCCATAGAAAACATAGTTGAAAAAAATAAGGAAAAATATTTTAACTGATTTTCTATTCGATTCCTCATCGTCTAGTAGTACCAATGCTCATAGCTTTTTTAATAGATCTTTGTGTCTGAAATCTATTTTGCCGAGGCCAAGTTTTGAGACCAGATCCCTCATTGTATCGGTGGATTTCAGTGGCCTTGGTGCTAACTTCTGTGTGTCGTTTGGGTATCCAAATACCTTGTGGATGCATTCCTTTGTTATCTTGATATCTTTCTGTTCACCAGTGTCACCGAACGTTATTGTCATCCTTTTTGTGTCCAACTTGTCATAGATGTGTGCTGCAAGAGGTTTCCAGATGGACCGCATTATCTGGCATTTATCTATGCTTCCAAATCCGGCCATCCTAACATCTTGCCTATGATGTTCTTCAATAATATTCCACGATTTCTTGACCTAAAAAAATCCTGCCCCTGCCATGATTTTGCATTTGTCCTCAAATGTTGGTGCCTCCTGTACGTCATCCATTGGTGCTGCCAAATCTTTTCTGCTTGCCTTTCTCCTCTTTGTGCACTTCCCCTTTGCTTTTCGCTATTGAGGAAAACAAGATTTTGTTATAGAGGATCATTTGGTTTTCATGCGTGAAAAGTGGCAGCAAAAAATTGTAGAGAAAATGTGTTTTACATCATCATTGGTGTTCTTTCCGGCGCGAGTGTTGTCCTCTGCAACATCATCACCCTCTGCAGGAATGAAATCATCATCATGTTTTGTGCCATCGTCGGCAGTATCACATTATCGCTCTTTACTAGCATCATCCTCGGTGGTGCATTCCAGGGAGGCATTGTTGGTTATTTGAGAGAGTCACGGTTCATGGTTCTTTGTGTTCCAAATGATTCCGCTCGCTAGTTCATTTGCAGAGGCATGGACATGAACTCAAAGGAAGCATGTTTACCCATTAGAGAGAGTCACGTTATCACAGGTGTATGCTTTTAGTATTTCCAAATGATTCCGTTCACTCGTTCTCTTGGAGCGGCATGGACGTGAATCCGGCGGAGGCAAGTCTTCTTATTAGCCAGAGTCACGTTTTTTCACGCGTATGTTACATACATTTTGTCTGGCGAGTCACTGTGAGGTGCGTGGAAGTGAAGCCGAATTGGCACTATGTTACTAATGCAACAGGCACACTCCTGACTCTGCGTATGGAAACGTTTCCCTTGTCAACTCATTCCTTTGTTGTGAGAGTCGCGGTGGTGCGTTCTAGGGAGGTATTGTTGGTTATTAGAGAGAGTCATAGTTCATGGTTCTTTGTGTTCCAAATGATTCTGCTCGCCAGTTGATTTGGAGAGGCATGGACATGAACACAAAGGAAGCATGTTTACCCATTAGACAGAGTCACGTTACCACGGGTGTATGCTTTTGGTATTTCCAAATGATTTCGCTCACTCGTTCTCTTGGAGAGGCATGGACGTGAATCCGGTGGAGGCAAGTCTTCTTATTAGCCAGAGTCACGTTTGTCCATGCGTGTGCTACATACATTTTGTCTGGTGAGTCACTATGAGGTGCGTGGAAGTGAAGCCTAATTGGCACTGTGTTACTAATGCAACAGGCACACTCCTAACTCTGCGTATGGAAACATTTTCCTTGTCAACTTGTTCCTTTGTTGTGGATAGTCGCGGTGGTGCGTTCCAGGGAGGCATTATTGGTGATTAGAGAGAGTCACGGTTCATGGTTCTTTGCGTTCCAAATGATTCCGCTCGCCAGTTCATTTGGAGATGCATGGACATGAACTCAAAGGAAGCATGTTTACCCATTAGACAGAGTCACATTACCACGGGTGTATGCTTTTGGTATTTCCAAATGATTCCGCTCACTCGTTCTCTTGGAGAGGCATGGACGTGAATCCGGCGGAGGCAAGTCTTCTTATTAGCCAGAGTCACATTTGCCCACGCGTGTGTTACATACATTTTGTCTGGTGAGTCACTATGAGGTGCGTGGAAGTGAAGCCGAATTGGCACTGTGTTACTAATGCAACAGGCACACTCCTAACTCTGCGTATGGAAACATTTTCCTTGTCAACTTGTTCCTTTGTTGTGGATAGTCGCGGTGGTGCGTTCCAGGGAGGCATTATTGGTGATTAGAGAGAGTCACGGTTCATGGTTCTTTGCGTTCCAAATGATTCCACTCGCCAGTTCATTTGGAGATGCATGGACATGAACTCAAAGGAAGCATGTTTACCCATTAGACAGAGTCACATTACCACGGGTGTATGCTTTTGGTATTTCCAAATGATTCCGCTCACTCGTTCTCTTGGAGAGGCATGGACGTGAATCCGGCGGAGGCAAGTCTTCTTATTAGCCAGAGTCACATTTGCCCACGCGTGTGTTACATACATTTTGTCTGGCGAGTCACTGTGAGGTGCGTGGAAGTGAAGCCGAATTGGCACTGTGTTACTAATGCAACAGACACACTCCTGGCTCTGCGTATGGAAATGTTTTCCTTGTTAACTTGTTCCTTTGTTGTGGAGAGTCACGGTGGTGAATCCCAGTTTGTTATTAAAGAGAGTCACGTTCGTGTCTGCGTGTTACAGATGTTTTCACTAAGGAGTCACCTTGAGACGTGTGCAAGTTAATTCGCAGATATAGTAAGATTTTGATATAATTATCATTTCAAAACAAAAAATGACAATGGATAATGGTATGAATTCGACAGTAACTTCTCTGTACTACAGACGGATGTACACAACAAAGTTAACTGTGTTCGAGATGTTTTCTGTGGAATATATATGGACCATTAGAAAGAAGTTGAGTGGTTGTAGTGTGGACAAATGCACGAGGAGACGAAAGAAGAGTACTGGCGTTTCCCAAGCATGCAGAGTTCGAGGTATTTAAGAGAGATTGTGAGAATTCGAGGCGTCGGTTACTCCGTTTGACCGTCTAACTGGTGTGCATGTGTTATAAAAAGGTACCTACTCATGGAACACTCCACGTCCACAATTCTCCAGAGGCAGGCACCTCTTTCTTGCTGGTAGCTCCTTTCTTACGCCATGGCTGGTAAGAGGGGGTCTGGGTGTTCAAGTAACCACGCAGCAAGGACCAAAGCCGTGGAAAGAAGAGAGAGAGGTGTCATCGCTATGCTGTAGCGGCGGTAGGGATATCCTGCCCCGTTGCCCAGGTATCGAATGATCTATTGCGTGGAGGCGATTCCTCTCACAAGCGCATTCTCCAGGGAGACGATCTCGGCAAGATGGCAGTACCGAATTCCTTAGGCAGCGACGACGTGCTCGATGAGCTAATTAAGCAGCAACAGTTCATCGCTCGCTTGGAGAAGGTGGTGCAAGAGAGCAATGCCTTGGTGGAGAAGTCCACTGGTCTCATATTTCGATCTCTGTGTGAGAATGAGAAGCTTGTCAACAAGCTCGACCAGAAGAATCAGGAAGCCGCCCGCTGGAAGAATCTGTAAGAGCAGAGCCGTGCATTGGTGCAGAAGTTGTCAGGAGAAGCGGGGGAGCTTATGGATGAGAAGGCAGAGGTCCTCGTCAAGTACAAGAGCCTGGTGTAGGATTCCTTTGCTGCTGTGGAGGAAGGTTGTGAGGCGACAAAGAAGGAGATTGAAGATGTGCTCTCCCACTAGCTGATCAAGAATATTGCTGGAGTGTAGGCAGAGAGCTTGGAGTGTGTTTATTCATTGCGTTGGCGCATGTGGCCTTTTGTACTGCTATGAATTTGTAAGGAATTTATACATTGCAATGTCGTCGTGTTATGTCGTTTGTTGGTACATGAAGATGAGTAGGCTCGGGTCATGGATGTCGCGTGTTAGCAGTAGGAGCACGGTTGTGCTTCCACCAGAGGTACTTCGTTGGGCCGCGGGGACCATGTTTTTACGACACGTGCGTAGTTGTGGTGCAAATGGTTCCGCTTACTCTTTCACTTGGATAGGCATGGGCGTCAAGTCTATTGAGGCATGTTTTTTATTAGGTGGAGTCACGTTAGTGTGTGGGTGTATTTACAGACGTTTTCTCTGGAAGATGATCCACAGTAAGAGGCACGGAAATGTAGTCATAGGAGCCACGGTTTTAATATGAGCCGACGTTCCTCCCTTGTTAGGAGCGCAGTCACATGGATGTAGAAGGCACATTCTTGAAGCAAAGAATGCACGTCATGGTGCCAAAAAATGAAGGTGAGAGCATGGCCGATTCGAGAGACACGATTATGAAAAACATGAACCTGAAGTCCGTGTAGCCACAGTTCTGTAGTAAGTAGCATCATGACTTGTACTCATAAATGTGTGGACTTTCATGGCTCTTTGTGTTGCAATATTTTGGTTCACAGGCACGGTCGTGGAGCCCACAAAGGCATGGTGTGTAATTACAAAGAATCACAGTTCTGTGCTAAGTGGCGCCATGACTTGCGCACTCATGACGGCGTGTACGTTTCGGGCGACATGCACGACTGTGAAACTCACAAAGGCATGGTGCGGTTTTATATAGAGTCACACTCTCCTGTGTTTCTGTTCTTAATGCTTCCGTCAACTCGATCAGAAGGAGAGGCACATCCGACGAGCCCGCAAAGGCATAGCTTTGCATGACGCACAGTCACGTTTGTTTATTATATAGAGTCACACTCATGTGTGTTTGTGTTCCGAATTATTCCGTCGAATCGATCAGATGGAGAGTCACGGGCGTTAATCCCACAAAGGCACAATTTGGTCTTACCGACACTCACATTTGTTTCTTTAATTGCGGAAACCCAGCGGAAAGGGTTCAGATGTGAACAATCACTATTTACTCGGTGAGGCACGGAATGGCTTGTTCGAGAGACGCTGATGTGGTATATTCTTTGCACGGTCGTGGGTTCTAGGAAGTCACGGCGTGGTATTGTGTAGAGTGACGTTAGTTTGTTTTGGTGTTCCAAATGATGTGGTTTTATATAGAGTCATGTTCGCATGTATTTGTGTTCGAAATGATTCCGTTGACTCGTTCAGAAGAAGAGGCACAAACGTGAATCCCATGGGCGCATGGTTTGGTCTTTCGCAGAGTCATGTTCGTATGTTTATTATGGAAACACAGCAGAATGGGTTTAGATGTTAAGGCTAACTGTTGACTTTGTAGAAGAGCCTGGTGGAGGATTCCTTTGCTTCTGTGGAGGAAGGTCGTGAGGCGACGAAGAGCGGGATTGAAGATGTGCTTGTCCACCAGCCGATCAAGAACGTTGCATGAGTGTAGTCAGAGAGCTTGGAGCGTGTTTATTCGTTGCGTTGGCGCATGTTGCCTTTTGTACTGCTATGAATTTGTAAGGAATTTATGCGTTGCATTGTCGTCATGTTATTTTGTTTGTTGGTACATGTAGATGAGTAGGCTCCGGTCATGGATGTCACGTGTTTGCAAAAGGAGCACGGTTGTGCTTCCACCAGAGGCACTTCGTTGGGCCGCGGGGAGCACATTTTTGCGACACATGCGTAGTTGTGGTGCAAAGGATTCCGCTTACTCTTTCAATTGGATAGGCACATGCGTCAAGTCTATTGAGGCACATTTTTTTTAATAAGGTGGAGTCACATTAGTGTGTGGGTGTGTTTACAGACGTTTTATCGGGAAGATGATCCACAGTAAGAGGCGCGGAAATATTGTCATAGGAGCCATGGTTTTAATATGAGCTAGCGTTCCTTCCTTGTTAGGCACACAGTCGCGTGGATGTAGAAGGCACGTTTTTCAAGCAGAGAACGCACGTCACGGTGCAAAAAATGAATGTGAAAGCATGGCCGATTCGAGAGACACGATTATGAAAAACACAGACCTGAAGTCCATGTAGCCACGGTTCTGTAGTAAGTAGCATCACGACTTGTACTCATAAACGCGTGGACGTTCGTGGCTCTCTGTGTTGCAATATTTCGGATCACATGCACGGTCGTGGAACCCACAAATGGATGGTGTGAAATTATAAAGAATCACAGTTCTATGCTAAGTGGCGCCATGACTTGCGTACTCATGATGGTGTGTACATCTCGGGGGACAGGCACGGCTGTGAAACTCACAAAGGCATGGTGCGGTTTTATATAGAGTCACACTCGCTTGTGTTTGTGTTCTTAATGCTTCCAGCGACTCGATCAGAAGGAGAGGCACAACCGGTGAGCCCACAGAGGCATAGCTTTCCATTACGCACAATCATGTTTGTTTATTATATAGAGTCACACTCGTGTGTGTTTGTGTTCCTAACAATTCCATCGACTCGATCAGATGGAGAGGCACGGGCGTTAATCCCACAAAGGCACAGTTTGGTCTTACCGACAATCACGTTCATTTCTTTAATTGCGGAAACCCAACGGAAAGGGTTCAGATGTGAACACTCACTGTTTACTCGGTGAGGCACAGAATGACTTGTTCAAGAGACGCTGCTGTGTTATATTCTTTGCACGGTCGTGGGTTCCACGAAGTCACGGCGTGGTATTGTGTAGAGTGACGTTAGTTTGTCTTGGTGTTCCAAATGGTGTGGTTTTATATAGAGTCACGTTCGCCCGTATTTGTGTTCGAAATGATTCCGTTGACTCGTTCAGAAGAAGAGGCGCGGAGGTGAATCCCATGGGCGCATGGTTTGGCCTTTCACAGAGTCACGTTCGTATGTTTATTATGGAAACAAAGCAGAATGGGTTTAGATGTTAATGCTAACTGTTTACTTTGTACAAGAGCCTGGTGGAGGATTCCTTTGCTGCTGTGGAGGAAGGTCGTGAGGCGATGAAGAAGGAGATTGAATATGTTCTCGCCCACCAGCCGATCAAGAATGTTGCTGGAGTGTAGGCAGAGAGCTTGGAGCATGTTTATTTGTTGCGTTGGCGCATGTGGCCTTTTGTACTGCTATGAATTTGTAAGGAATTTATGCGTTGCATAGTTGTCGTGTTATTTCATTTGTTGGTACATGTAGATGAGTAGGCTCGAGTCATGGATATCGCGTGTTAGCAGTAGGAGCACGGTTGTGCTTCCACCAAAGGCACTTTGTTGGGCCGCGGGGAGCATGTTTTTGCGACACGTGCGTAGTTGTGGTGCAAATGATTCCGCTTACTCTTTCACTTGGATAGGCACGGGCGTTAAGTCTATTGAGGCATGTTTTTTTATTAGGCTGAGTCACATTAGTGTGTGGGTGTGTGGACAGACGTTTTCTTTGGAAGATGATCCACATTAAAAGGCGCGTGATACATCTCCAACATATCTACTTTTCCAAACACTTTTGCCCTTGTTTTGGACTCTAACCTGCATGATTTGAATGAAACTAACCCGGACTAGCGCTGTTTTCAGCAGAACTGTCATGATGTTGTTTTATGTGTAGAAAATAAAAGTACTCGGAAT
The DNA here is from genome assembly GCF_018294505.1 of Triticum aestivum. Classification (NCBI taxonomy): domain Eukaryota; kingdom Viridiplantae; phylum Streptophyta; class Magnoliopsida; order Poales; family Poaceae; genus Triticum; species Triticum aestivum. The sequence goes on along the minus strand of NC_057810.1, from coordinate 473,703,509 downwards.
GACCTGCAAATCCATGGAGGCACTTTTAGGAATTAATAAGAATTTCTTGGCGAAAGAAATACACCAGGGGGCCCAGGGCCTGTCCACGAGACAGGGGGCGTTCCCCCCGTAGGGCACGCCCCCTATCTCGTGGGCCCCCTGGACCTCCACCGACCTCAACTCCAACTCTACATCTTCCGTCTCGCGGAGAAAAAAATCAGGGAGAAAGTTTCATCGCGTTTTACGACACGGAGCCGCCACCAAGCCCTAATCTCTCTCGAGAGGGCTGATCTGGAGTCCGTTCGGGGCTCCGGAGAGGGGGAGTCATCGCCGTCGTCATCATCAACCATCCTCCATCACCAATTTCATGATGCTCACCGCCGTGTGTGAGTAATTCCATCGTAGGCTTGCTGGACGGTGATGGGTTGGATGAGATTTACCATGTAATCAAGTTAGTTTTGTTAGGGTTTGATCCCTAGTATCCACTATGTTCTAAGATTGATGTTGCTATGACTTTGCTATGCTTAATGCTTGTCACTAGGGCCCGAGTGCCATGATTTTAGATCTGAACCTATTATGTTTTCATGAATATATGTGTGTTCTTGATCCTATCTTGCAAGTCTATAGTCACCTATTATGTGTTATGATCTGAAAACCCCGAAGTGACAATAATCGGGATACTTCTCGGTGATGACCATAGTTTGAGGAGTTCATGTATTCACCATGGTATAATGCTTTGGTCCGGTTCTGTATTAAAAGGAGGCCTTAATATACCTTAGTTTCCGCTAGGACCCCGCTGCCACGGGAGGGTAGGACAAAAGATGTCATGCAAGTTCTTTTCCATAAGCATGTATGACTATTTATGGAATACATGCCTACATTACATTGATGAACTGGAGCTAGTTCTATATCACCCGATGTTATAACTATTGCATGAGCAATCGCATCCGGCATAATTATCCATCACTGATCCATTGCCTACGAGCTTTTCATATATTGTTCTTCGCTTATTTACTTTTCCGTTGCTACTGTTACAACTATTAGAAAAACCCAAAAACATTTATCTTTACTATTGCTAATGTTACCATTACTATCATACCACTTTTGCTACTAAATACTTTGCTGCAGATACTAAGTTATCCAGGTGTAGTTTAATTGACAACTCAACTGCTAATACTCAAGAATATTCTTTGGCTCCCCTTGTGTCGAATCAATAAATTTGGGTTGAATACTCTACCCTCGAAAGCTGTTGCGATCCCCTATACTTGTGGGTTATCAAGACTTATTTCTGGCGCCGTTGCCGGGGAGCATAGCTCTATTCTCTGAGTCACTTGGGATTTATATCTGTTGATCACTATGAAGAACTTGAAAGACGCTAAGACCAAGATTTTGCCCTCAACTAGGAGGGGAGGTAAGGAACTGCCATCTAGCTCTGCACTAGATTCTCCTTCCGTTATTAGTAGGCTTGCGACACCTAAACCTGCTACTGCTATGAATTATGATATGTCGCATGTTATTGATGATGCCACTTCTGCTATGCATGATGAAACTACTTCTGTGCGTGATACTACCTTGCCATTAGGTGAATTTCTTGATGAACAACTTGCTAGAGTTAGGGGGAATGAAAATATTGAAGATGCTATTGATGATAGTGATGATGAACGTTCCCCCAATGATTATGTATTACCTGTTGTTCCTAAGGGTTATGTTATGAATGAAGAAGCTGCTATGGAAATTCTTGCTTGCAATGATAGATCTGATCTTAAGAAATTATTAGCTAAATGGAAGTAGCAGTCTCTTAATGCTAGAATGAAACCCAATCCTGCTTTTGCTACTTCACCTATCTGTGTTACTGATAAGCATTATGAATTCTCTGTTGATCCTGATATTATTACTTTAGTTGAATCTGATCCTTTTTATGGCCTTGAATCTGAAACTGTTGTGGCACATCTTACCAAGTTGAATGATATATCCACCCTATTTACTCATGATGAGAAGTCTCGCTATTTATACATCCTTAAGATATTTCCGTTCTCATTAAAGGGTGATGCTAAGACTCGGTATAATTCTCTTGCTCCTGGTTGTGTGCGTAGTCCCCAGGATATGATTTATTACTTCTCTGCTAAATATTTCCCTGCTCATAAGAAACAAGATGCCTTGCGAGAAATATATAATTTTGTGCAAATCAAAGAAGAGAGTCTCCCACAAGCTTGGGGGAGGCTTCTCCGGTTACTTAATGCTTTGCCTGATCATCCTCTTAAGAAAAATGAAATACTTGATATCTTTTATAATGGACTAACCGATGCTTCCAAGGACCACTTGGATAGTTATGCTGGTTGTGTTTTCAGGGAAAGAACAGTCGACGAAGCTAAAATATTATTGAATAATATGTTGACTAATGAAAATAATTGGACTCTTCCCGAGCTAGTTCCTGAAGTAATTCCTGAACCAATTGAGCCAACTCCTGAGCCTATTCCTAAACCCACTCCGAAGAAGAGAGGTGTTTTATTTCTCAGTCCTGAAGATATGCAAGAGGCAAAGAAATCAATGAAAGAAAAAGTTATTAAAGATGAAGATGTTAAGAATTTACCACCTATTGAAGAAATACATGGTCTTAATTTACCGCCTGAAGAACCACATTGTCTTGATAACCCGACACAGGTAGTAAAGGTAAATTCTCTCTACAGATATGATAAAGTTGAAATACCCTATACTAAATTTCATAGCCCATGCTTAGATGAATTTGATGACTTTATGGCTAGACAAGAAACTTTTAATGCCTATGTTGGTAGAGAGTTAAAGAATAATGCTTTCGAGATAGGACACGTAGGTGATAATCTGGCTAGAGTTAAAGATGAACTTCACCGTTAGCAAATATGCTTCTATGGTTTCTACTCAAGCTGAGCAAGTACTCAAAGCTCAAAATGATTTGCTTGATGAGTTGAATAATAAAAATGACTTTACTGTTAGAGTGGCTACTAGAACTGGTAGAATGACTTAGGAACCTTTGTATCCTGAAGGCCACTCTAAGAGAATCGAGCAAGATTCTCAGAGAAATAATTTAGAGGCACCTAGTTCATCTAAGAAGAAGAAGAAGAAAGACGATAGAACCTTGCATGCTTCTAGTGAACCTACTGTAGACACACCTGAGAATCCCAATGATATTTCTATCTCTGATGCTGAAACACAATCAGGTGATGAACATGAACCTAGTGATAATGTTAATGATAATGTTCATGTAGATGCTCAACCTAGTAATAACAATGATGTAGAGATTGAACCTGCTATTGATCTTGATAACCCACAATCAAAGAATCAACGTTATGATAAGAGAGACTTTGTTGCTAGGAAGCACGGGAAAGAAAGAGAACCATGGGTTCAGAAACCCATGCCCTTTCCTCCTAAACCATCCAAGTCAAAGGATGATGAGGATTTTGAGCGCTTTGCTAAAATGATTAGACCTATTTTCTTACATATGCGCTTAACTGATATGCTTAAAGTAAATCCTTATGCTAAGTATATGAAGGATATCATCACAAATAAAAGAAAGATACCGGAAGCTGAAATTTCCACCATGCTTTCTAATTACACTTTTAAGGGTGGAATACCAAAGAAACTTGGAGATCCGGGTGTTCCAACTATACCATGCTCCATTAAAACAAATTATGTCAGAACTGCTTTATGTGATCTTGGAGCCGGTGTTAGTGTTATGCCTCTCTCTTTATATCGTAGACTTGAATTGAATAAGTTGACACCTACTGAAATATTTTTGCAAATAGCTGATAAATCAACTGCTGTACCTGTCGGTATTTGTGAGGATGTGCCTGTTGTGGTTGCAAATGTCACTATCTTAACGGACTTTGTTATTCTTGATATTCCTGAGGACGAGAGTATGTCTATTATCCTTGGTAGACCTTTTCTTAATACTGCAGGGGCTGTTATTGATTGCAACAAAGGCAATGTCACTTTTCATGTTAATGGCAATGAGCATACGGTACACTTTCCGAGGAAACAATCTCAAGTTCATAGCATCAATTCTATTGAAAAAGTTCCAACTATTATTTTTGGAGGTTTTGAATTTCCCCTACCTACTGTCAAGAAAAAGTATGATATTCTTATTGTTGGGGATTTTTATATCCCCGTTGAGGTAACTTAGTGTTATTCGAAATTTCTCCGGTTCCGTGTTATTAGGAATGAGTTTGTTAACAAGACTTGATCAACCTTGTTAGTGGATTCATTTTGATGACCACGAGATGGATGAAACTAGAAGGCACAACCTTCTGTACCCTCTTTTTACTTTCTGGGTTTTAGAATGAATAAAGCAAAAATAGTATTATCCGTCTGTTTTCTGAATTATTCGTGCATTAAAAAATAGTCCGAAAATAAAAGTGCTCCAAATGCCCTGCAAATTTAGTATGATTTTTTCTAGAATATTTGAGGATTTTAGGCACTGAAAACACTGCAGGAGGGGCAAACACTAGGCCACAAGAGAGGAGGGCGCCCCCCCTGTAGGGCGCGCCCCCTGTCTCGTGGGCCCCTGGTGGCTCCCCTCCACTTATGCCAGCACCCACACACTTCATATTCTACCCAAAAAAATCCCCATCCAGCTCAAGCACGAGTTCTAGCTCGTTTTGCTGCGATTTTTGATCTCTTAGCTCAAAGCTCCATTCACAAAACTGCTTTGGGAGATTGTTGCTTCGTATGTGAGTCCTCCATTGGTCCAATTAGTTTTTGTTCTAGTGCTTTATTCATTGCAAATTTTTTCTACTTAGGTGACCATGTTCTTGAGCTTGCATGTTAAATTTTTGAGGTTCCAAGTAATTCTAATGCATGATATGGGCTCTAGGCACTTTTAGGAGTAGTTGCTATCAATCTTGTTTGGTTTTATGCACTTTTATTTTGAAGTTACAAAAATTTCAGAAATTTTCAGAAAAAGAAATATGCTTAGGAGAATGTACCAAGGTGGTTCCTCGGCAAATAAAGGGCCAAGAATTGCTATACGTGAGCAAGACATTGAATTGCCGAGGGATGCATATGTACGGGCTTATGAGTGGCCATCTGATGATTTTATGGTCGAAGCAGGCTTCAAGGAAAAATTTGACGCGTATGTGCGTAATACTGAGCTGGAGGACTTCTTACAAGATAAGTGTCCTCAGTACTATCAATTGACTGATTCCTTTGTGAGGAGGTTTAAATATAACTGTACACGTAATTCTCCTAGTGTCCTATTTGATATTTATGACACATCTTACACCATGGACTTAGAGGATTTTACAACTGCTTGCAAACTCCCGTAGTGGGGTAATATTAATGATCCTCACAAATATGAATTTAGAGATTTTCTTGCTATTATTACTGTGGGAGAATCTAGGGACATAGCACAAGCTACCATAGGGAGCATTCATTTTCCTGCTATACATTATTTTGCTCTCTTTATTGGTAGATGTATTAATGGTAAGGATGAAGCATGTCACATGTGTGTACCTGATTTGAGTATCCTCAAAAGTGCGGTGTTCGGTTTTAAAGGTTATAACTTGGGGGGCAATAGTTGCACGTAGGTTGCAGAATAATAGTAGAAAGGGAAATTTCTTTGAAGGAATTTATGCAACCCGTGTGGCTAATTTTCTTGGTATAGCCCCACGAGAAGGAGATATGATAATACCTCCTGTTTATTTGGATAAAGAAGCTATGTTTAGTCATCATTTTCTTGAGAGGAATGAACAATTCCTCCATTATCGACTAATCTATGACAGACGCAACGACGTCCCTGTTACTCTTCCTGCTCCCTACCTTTTTGATTATCAGGAAAAAGGAAAATATGTTGTCACCAGAGAGGAAGCAGCTGAACACGAGAGGGGAGTGGAGGCAGCTCGCCAACACGCTATAGCTCAGGAGGCGGTTGCCGCTGCATCTCAGCATAACCCCGGTTTCACTTATGGATATCAGCCAGGCGGTCCTTGGTATTAAACCAACTTAGGCCAAAAGCCTAAGCTTGGGGGAGTACGTATTTCTCACCGACTTTACATTCATGTTCACACACTAGTCGTCCGTGCTCATACTCTTTCATTGTATTATCCATGCTAGTTTAAATTCCTTTTTCTAGTTTTCTTCTTGTGTGTTTGATAAACCTTGAGAAAAAACCCAAAAAAAATTAGTTAGTTTAATTTCCTTGCCTATAGTAGGAATTAAAATGAAAACCCAAAAAGATTTCTAGTTCTCTTCTTTCTTGTTGGGAGCTTTCCCATGTAAATAGTTTTATTTTCTTTTCTTTCCTTTGGGGGTCGAGAAGACCATATTGAAAATGCTTAGTGGCTCTTATATGCATGATTGTTTATTTAATTTAGAGCCCATATTACTTGTCTTCTCTCTTGAGTTGAATGCTTGTAGATTCCAGCTTAGTCCAATGCACGTACACACTTATTATTTTACACATCGTTCGATCGTGCGAGTGAAAGGGCAATAATGACGATATATGATGGACTTATTGGGATGAGAAAAGCTGGTATCAACTCGACTTCTCTTGTTTTTGTAAAAATGATGAGTTCATCGTTCCTGAGTCAGCTATTATGAAGTAAACATATTCGCAATGACATTTAGAGATTATAGTTACTTGTGCCATGCTTGATTAGCTATGAGTTATAATGGTTTACCTTGCATGCCAACATGCTATTAGAATGATTTTGATGTGGTATGATGGGATGGTATCCTCCTTTGAATGAATCGAGTGACTCGACTTGGCACATGTTCATGCATGTAGTTGAATCAAATACACATAGCCTTCACGATATTTATGTTCATGGTGGATTATATCCTACTCATGCTTATGCTCGGTGTGAATTAATTTTAATGCATGCTTACGACTGTTGTCGCTCTCTCAGTTGGTCACTTCCCATCTTTTGCTAGCCTTCACCTGTACTAAGCGGGAATACTGCTTGTGCATCCAAACTCCTTAAACCCCAAAGTTGTTCCATATGAGTCCACTATACTTACCTATATGCGGTATTTACCTACCGTTCCAAGTAAATTTATATGTGCCAAACTCCAAACCTTCAAATGAAATTCTGTTTGTATGCTCGACCAGCTCATGTTACAACTAGGGCTGCCTATATCTTCCATGCTAGGTGGGTATTCTCAAGAGGAGTGGACTCCGCTCCTCATTCACGAGAAAGGGCCGGTAACCGGGATGCCCAGTCCCATGATCCAAAAGATCAAAGCAAATCAAAATAATTAAACAAAACTCCCCCAGGGCTGTTGTATGTTGGAGGCACTCGTTGTTTCGAGCAAGCCATGGATTGATGCTTGTTGGTGGTTGGGGGATTATAAACCTTTACCATTCTATTTGGGGACTGCCTATAATGCGTGTAGTATGGAAGATATAACCATCTCATATGTGTTGTGTTGACAGCGAAAGTATGCTGCTCAAAATGTTATTCAATCTCTATTTTAAAATCGAGCTCTGGCACCTCTACAAATCCCGGCTTCCCTCTGCGAAGGGCCTATCTATTTACTTTTATGTTGAGTCATCACCTTCTTATTAAAAGCACCCGCTGGAGAGCACACTCTCATTTGCGTTCATTATTATTGGTTCATATTGTGTATGACTTGACTGGATCTCTTTTACCATGAATTACAATGTTTAGTCAGTCATTGATCTTTAAAGGTGCTCTGCATTTATATTTTGTGGTCTCAGAAAGGGCTAGCGAGATACCATTTTGTTATATCATGTTATGATTATTTTGAGAAAGTGTTATCATCCGAGTTTTATTATTATTGCTCGCTAGCTGATTATGCTGTTGATATGAGTAGTTGTGAGACCTATTTATTTTGAGTATGGTTAGTTCGTAATATTTGCTGAAACTTGAATGCTGGCTTTTCATGTTTACAACAACAGGAGCAAACAGAGTTTGTAACAGTTTTTCTTTATCACTTTCAGTTTATCAATTGAATTGCTTGAGGACAAGCAAAGGTTTAAGCTTGGGGGAGTTGATACGTCTCCAACATATCTACTTTTCCAAACACTTTTGCCCTTGTTTTGGACTCTAACCTGCATGATTTGAATGAAACTAACCCGGACTGCCGCTGTTTTCAGCAGAACTGCCATGATGTTGTTTTATGTGTAGAAATGAGAAGTTCTCGGAATGACCTGCAAATCCATGGAGGCACTTTTTGGAATTAATAAGAATTTCTTGGCGAAATAAATACACTAGGGGGCCTAGGTCCTGTCCACGAGACAGCCCCCCCCTGTAGGGCGTGCCCCTATCTCGTGGGCCCCCTGGACCTCCACCGACCTCAACTCCAACTCTATATCTTCTGTCTCACGGAGAAAAAAAATCAGGGAGAAAGTTTCATCGCGTTTTACAACACGGAGCTGCCGCCAAGCCCTAATCTCTCTTGGGAGGGCTGATCTGGAGTCCGTTCGGGGCTCCGGAGAGGGGGATTCGTCGCCGTCGTCATCATCAACCATCCTCCATCACCAATTTCATGATGCTCACCGCCGTACGTGAGTAATTCCATCGTAGGCTTGCTGGACGGTGATGGGTTGGATGATATTTACCATGTAATCAAGTTAGTTTTGTTAGGGTTTGATCCCTAGTATCCACTATGTTCTGAGATTGATGTTGCTATGACTTTGCTATGCTTAATGCTTGTCACTAGGGCCCGAGTGCCATGAATTCAGATCTGAACCTATTATGTTTTCTTGAATATATGTGTGTTCTTGATCCTATCTTGCAAGTCTATAGTCACCTATTATGTGTTATGATCCGACAACCCCGAAGTGACAATAATCGGGATACTTCTCGGTGATGACCATAGTTTGAGGAGTTCATGTATTCACCATGTGTTAATGCTTTTGTCCGGTTCTGTATTAAAAGGAGGCCTTAATATCCCTTAGTTTCCGCTAGGACCCCGCTGCCACGGGAGGGTAGGACAAAAGATGTCATGCAAGTTCTTTTCCATAAGCACGTATGACTATTTACAGAATACATGCCTACATTACATTGATGAATTGGAGCTAGTTCTATATCACCCTATGTTATAACTATTGCATGAGGAATCGCATCCGGCATAATTATCGATCACTGATCCATTGCCTACGAGCTTTTCATATATTGTTCTTCCCTTATTTACTTTTCCGTTACTACTGTTACAACTATTACAAAAACCCAAAAACATTTATCTTTACTGTTGCTACTGTAACCACTACTATCATACCACTTTTGCTACTAAATACTTTGCTGCAGACTAAGTTATCTAGGTGTGTTGAATTGACAACTCATCTGCTAATGCTCAAGAATATTCTTTGGCTCCCCTTGTGTCGAATCAATAAATTTGGGTTGAATAGTCTACCCTCGAAAGCTATTGCGATCCCCTATACTTGTGGGTTATCAGTGCGAAAATGTAGTCGTAGGAGCCACAATTTTAATATGAGCTGGCGTTCCTCCCTTGTTAGGCGTGCAGTTGCGTGGATGTAGAGGGCATGTTTTTCAGGCAAAGAACGCACGTCACGGTACCAAAACATGAATGTGAAAGCATGGCCGATTCGAGAGACACGATTATGAAAAACACGGACCTGAAGTCCGTGTAGCCACGGTTCTGTAGTAAGTAGCATCATGACTTGTACTTATAAACGCGTGGAGTTTCGTGGCTCTCTGTGTTGCAATATTTCGGGTCACAGGCACGGTCGTGGAGCCCACAAAGGCATGGTGTGGAATTACAAAGAATCATGGTTCTGTGCTATGTGGCGCCATGACTTGTGTACTCATGACGGCGTGTACGTTTCGGGCGACTGGCACGGCTGTGAAACTCACAAAGGCATGGTGCGGTTTTATATAGAGTCACACTCGCCTGTGTTTCTGTTCTTAATGCTTCCGTCGACTAGCTCAGAATGAGAGGCACGACCAGTGAGCCCGCAGAGGCATAACTTTGCATTACACACAGTCACGTTCGTTTATTATATAGAGTCATGCTCGTGTGTGTTAGTGTTCCGAATAATTCCGTAGAATCGATCAGATGGAGAGGCATGGGCGTTAATCCCACAAAGGCACAATTTGGTCTTATCGACAGTCACGTTCGTTTCTTTAATTGCGGAAACCCAGCGGAAAGGGTTCAGATGTGAACACTCACTGTTTACTCGGTGAGGCACAGAATGGCTTGTGCGAGAGACGCTGCTATGTTATATTCTTTGCACGATCGTGGGTTCCACGAAGTCACGGCGTGGTATTGTGTAGAGTGACGTTAGTTTGTCTTGGTGTTCCAAATGGTGTGGTTTTATATAGAGTCACGTTCGCCTGTATTTGTGTTAGAAATGATTATGTTGACTCGTTCAGAAGAAGAGGCGCGGACGTGAATCCCATGCGCGCATGGTTTGGTCTTTCGCAGAGTCACGTTCGTATGTTTATTATGTAAACAAAGCAGAATGGGTTTAGATGTTAACGCTAATTGTTTACTTTGTACAAGAGCCTAGTGGAGGATTCCTTTGCTGCTGTGGAGGAAGGTCTGATACGTCTCCAACGTACCTATAATTTTTGATTGTTCCATGCTATTATATTACCTGTTTTGGATGTTTATGGGCTTTACTTTACACTTCTATATCATTTTTGGGACTAACCTACTAACCGGAGGCCCAACCCGAATTGCTGTTTTTTTGCCTATTTCAGTGTTTTGCAGAAAAGGAATATCAAACGGAGTGCAAATGGAATGAAACCTTCGGGAGCAATCTTTATGGAACAAACGCAATCCAGGAGACTTGGAGTGCACATCAAGAAGCAACCGAGGCGGCCACACGGGTGGCCGGCGTGCCCTAAGGGGGTGGGCGCGCCCCTGCCTCGTGGCCCCTCATGGCTCCCCTGACCTACCTCCTTTGCCTATATATATCTTCCAACCCCGAAACCATCCAGGAGCACCACGAAAAACTATTTCCACCGCCGCAACCTTCTGTATCCGCGAGATCCCATCTTGGAGCCTTTGCCGGCGCTCCGCCGGAGGGGGAATCGACCACGGAGGGCCTTTCCATCATCACCAAGGCCTCTCGGATGAGTTGTGAGTAGTTTACCACTGACCTTCGGGTCCATAGTTATTAGCTAGATGGCTTCTTCTCTCTCTTTGATTCTCAATACAAAGTTCTCCTTCCTCTTCTTGGAGATCTATTTGATGTAACTCTTTTTGCGGTGTGTATGTCGAGATCCGATGAATTGTGGGTTTATGATCAAGATTATCTATGAGAAATATTTGAATCTCCTCTGAATTCTTTTATGTATGATTGGTTATCTTTGCAAGTCCCTTCGAATTATCAGTTTGGTTTGGCCTAATAGATTTATCTTTCTTGCAATGGGAGAAGTGCTTAGCTTTGGGTTCAATCTTGCGGTGTCCTTTCCCAGTGACAGCATGGACAGCAAGGCACGTATTGTATTGTTGCCATCGAAGATATAAAGGTGGGGTTTATATCTTATTGCTTGAGTTTATCCCTCTACATCATGTCATCTTGCTTAATGCGTTACTCTGTTCTTATGAACTTAATACTCTAGATGCAGGCAGGAGTCGGTCGACGTGTGGAGTAATAGTAGTATATGCAGAATCGTTTTGATCTACTTGTTACGGACGTGATCCTAGATACATGATCATGCCTAGATATTCTCATAACTATGCACTTTTCTATCAATTTCTCAACAGTAATTTGTTTACCCACCGTAATAATTATGATATCTTGAGAGAAGCCACTAGTGAAACCTATGGCCCCCGTGTCGATTATCTATCATATAAGTTTCCAATCTACTTTATTTTGCAATCTTTACTTTTCAACCTATATCATAGAAATACCAAAAATATTTATCTTATCATATTATCTCTATCAGATCTCACTTTCGCAAGTGGCCGTGAAGGGATTGACAAACCCTTTATCGCGTTGGTTGCGAGGTTCTTGTTTTTTTGTGTAGGCGCGTGGGACTTGGGAGGAGCCTCCTACTGGATTGATACCTTGGTTCTCAAAACCAAGGGAAATACTTACGCTACTTTGCTGCATCACCCTTTCCTCTTCAAGGGAAAAACCAACACATGCTCAAGAGGTAGCAAGAAGGATTTCTGGCGTCGTTGCCGGGGAGTTCTTCGCTCAAGTCAAGACATACCAAGTACCCATCACAAACTCATCTCACTCGCATTATATTATTTTCCATTTGCCTCTGGATTTCCTCTCCCCCACTTCATCTTTGCCGTTTTATTCGCCCTCTCTTTTCCGTTTACCTCTTTTTCGCTTGCCTCTTGTGTGCCCATTTTCCCTTATGGCTTTGCCTAAAAATGTTGATGTTCACCTTAAAAGGTTAGAGGAGATTGAATCAAACATTAGAAGCTTTATGACTTTACAATTTGAGCATAATAATTTCTTTAGAAACGAGCTTGAAGAACAAAAGAATTTTTTGGGTTACTTGAATAAAGAGCTTGATGATATGTCTAAGGAATTTCATGGTTTAAATGCTCAAATTTCTCGTCTTGAAAAATCTTTAGCCCAAGTTTCTGATAAGCAAGCCACCCTAGTTAATAACATGGATGCCAAACCGGAAGGGTTAAGGGATAATAATGATGAAGATCTAAAAGTTATTATGTGTCTCCTATTAAATCCCTGTTTTGCAATATGAATCTTAATAATGATGGGACTGGAGGTGAATCTTAATAAGTGTTCCAATGATTTGGAGTATTTTGATCTTGATGCTAAAATTGGTAAAAGTGGGATTAGAGAGATTAAAACATTACATAGCAATGAACCCACTACTTCGGATTTCAAGGAATTTAATTGTGATAAATTGTTCTTTAATAGATTGTATTTCCTTGTTTCAATCTGTGTTGAATTCTCCTCATGCTTATAGCCAAAATAAAGCTTTTACTAAACATATCTTTGATGCTTTGATGCAATCTTATGAAGAAAAACTTGAATTAGAAGTCTCTATCCCTAGAAAACTTTATGATGAGTGGGAACCTACAATAAAAATTAAAATAAAAGATCATAAATGCTATGCTTTGTGTGATTTGGGTGCTAGTGTTTCCACGATTCCAAAAACTTTAAGTGATATGCTTGGTTTCCGTGAATTTGATGATTGTTCTTTAAATTTGCACCTTGCGGATTCCACAATCAAGAAACCTATGGGGAGGGTTAATGATGTTCTTATTGTTGCAAATAGGAATTATGTTCCCGTAGATTTTATCGTTCTTGATATCGATTGCAATCTTTCATGTCCTATTATTCTTGGTAGACCTTTCCTTAGAACGTTTGGTGCAATTATTGATATGAAGGAAGGAAATATTAGATTCCAATTTCCGTTAAGGAAAGTCATGGAACACTTTCCTAGAAAGAAAATTAAATTACCTTGTGAATCTATTATGCGAGCCACTTATGAATTGAATGCCAAAGATGACAATACTTAGATCTATTCTCGCTTTTATGCCTAGCTAGGGGCGTTAAACGATAGCGCTTGTTGGGAGGCAACCCAAATTTATTTTTGTTCCTTACTTTTTGTTCCTGTTCAGTAATAAATAATTAATCTAGCCTCTGGTTAGATGTGGTTTTATGTTTTAATTAGTGTTTGTGCGAAGTAGAACCTATAGGATCATCTTGGGTGAAAGTTAATTAGATTCTGCTGAAAAATAGAAACTTTGCGCTCACGAGAAAAAATTAAATAAATCACAGAAACGTGCTTTGGAGTTGATTCTTTTTGAAGTAGATAAATAGACAAATTACCTGGGACTTCCTATTTTGGTAGGATTTGTAAGGTTCCAGAAGTATTCGAAAGTAACAGATTGCTACAGACTATTCTGTTTTAGACAGATTCTGTTTTTCGTGTGTTGTTCGCTTATTTTGATGAATCTATGGCTAGTATCGGGGTGTATGAACCATAGGGACGTTGGCATACAGTAGGTTTAACACCAATATAAATAAAGAATAAGTTCATTACAGTACCTTAAGTGGTGGTTTTTCTTTCTTGCCCTAACGGAGCTTATGAGATTTCCTGTTGAGTTTTGTGTTGTGAAGTATTCAAGTTTTGGGTAAAGATTTGATGGGCTATGGAATAAAGGGTGGAAAGAGCTGAAGCTTGGGGATGCCCATGGCACCCCAATATATTCAAGGACAACCAAAAGCCTAAGCTTGGGGATGCCCCGGAAGGCGTCCCCTCTTTCGTCTTCGTCTATCGGTAACTTTACTTGGAGCTATATTTTTATTTACCACATGATATGTGTTTTGCTTGGAGCGTCTTGTATGATATGAGTCTTTGATTTTTAGTTTACCACAATCATCCTTGCTGTACACACCTTTTGGGAGAGACACACATGATTCAGAATTTATTAGAATACTCTATGTGCTTTACTTATGTCTTTTGAGCTATGCAGTTTTGCTCTAGTGCTTCACTTATATCATTTTAGAGCACGATGGTGATTTTATTTTGTAGAAATTATTGATCTCTCATGCTTCACTTGTATTATTTTGAGAGTCTTTTAGAACAACATGGTATTTGCTATGGTTATAAAATTGGTTCTAGAATGGTGGACATCCAAGTTGGGTATAATAAAAACTATCATAGAAGTGAATTGAATACTATGATCAACTTGATGATTAATAATTGTTTTGAGATATGAAGGTGGTAATACTAAAGTCATGCTAGTTGATGTAATTGTGAATTTAAGAAATACTTGTGTTGAGGTTTGGAAGTCCCGTAGCATGCACATATGGTAACCGTTGTGTGACAAATTTGAAGCATGAGGTGTTATTTGATTGTCAACCTTATGAGTGGCGGTCAGGGACGAGCGATGGTATTTTCCTACCAATCTATCCCCCTAGGAGCATGCGCGTAGTGCTTGGTTTTTGATGACTTGTAGATTTTTGCAATAAGTATGCGAGTTCTTTATGACTAATGTTGAGTCCATGGATTATACGCACTTTTACCTTACCATCATTGCTAGCCTCTACGGTACTGTGCATTGCCCTTTCTCACCTTGAGAGTTGGTGCAAACTTCGCTGGTGCATCCAAACCCCGTGATACGATATGCTCTATCACACATAAACCTCCTTATATCTTCCTGAAAACAGCCACCATACCTACCTATTATGGCATTTCCATAGCCATTCCGAGATATATTGCCATGCAACTTTCCACTCTTCCGTTTATTATGATACGTTTCATCATTGCCATATTGCTTTTTGCATGATCATGTAGTTGACATCGTATTTGTGGCAAAGCCACCATGCATATTTTTTATACATGTCACTCTTGAGTCATTGCATATCCCGATACACCGCCGGAGGCATTCATATAGAGTCATATTTTGTTCTAGTATCGAGTTGTAATTCATGAGTTGTAAGTAAATAGAAGTGTGATGATCATCATTTTTAGAGCATTGTCCCTAATATATATAAAAAAGAAAAAGGCCAAATAAAAAACAAGACAGGCCAAAAAAAGAAAGGCCAATAAAAAAAGGAAGGCCCAAAAAAAGGGGGACAATGCTTCTATCTTTTTCCACACTTGTGCTCAAAGTAGCACCATGGTCTTGATGTAGAAAGTCTTCTATGTTGTCACTTTTCATTTACTAAGTGGGATTCTTTCATTATAGAACTTGGCTTGTATATTCCAATGATGGGCTTCCTCAAAATGCCCTAGGTCTACATGAGCAAGCAAGTTGGATGCACACCCACTTAGTTTTTTTTGTTGAGCTTTCATACATTTATAGCTCTAGTGCATCCGTTGCATGGCAATCCCTACTCCTTGCATTGACATCAATTGATGGGCATCTCCCTAGCCCGTTGATTAGCTGCATCGATGTGAGACTTTCTCCTTTTTTGTCTTCTCCACATAACCCCTATCATTATATTTTATTCCACCCATAGTGCTATATCCATGGCTCATGCTCATGTATTGCGTGAAGGTTGAAAAAAGTTTGATATTAATAAAGTATGAAACAATTGCTTGGCTTGTCATCGGGGTTGTGCATGATGAGAGCATTGTTGTGTAACGAAAATGAAGCATGGCCAAACTATATGATTTTCTAGGGATGAACTTTCCTTTGCCATGTTATTTTGAGAAGATATGATTGCTTAGTTAGTATGCTTGAAGTATTACTATTCTTTTATCAATATGAACTTTTATTTTGAATCATTTGGATCTGAACATTCATGCCACAATAAAGAGAAATACATTGAGAAATATGCTAGATAGCATTCCACATCAAAAATTCTATTTTTATCATTTACCTACTCGAGGACGAGCAGGAATTAAGCTTGGGGATGCTTGATACGTCTCCAACGTATCTATAATTCTTGATTGTTCCATGCTATTATATTACCTGTTTTGGATGTTTATGGGCTTTACTTTACACTTTTATACCATTTTTGGGACTAACCTACTAACCAGAGGCCCAGCCCGAATTGCTATTTTTTTGCCTATTTCAGTGTTTCACAGAAAAGGAATATCAAACAGAGTCCAAACGGAATGAAACCTTCGGGAGCGATCTTTTTGGAACAAACGCAATCCAGGAGACTTGGAGTGGATGTCAAGAAGCAGCCGAGGCGGCCATGAGGGTGGACGGCATGCCCTAAGGGGGTGGGCGCGCCCCCCTGCCTCGTGGGCCTCTCGTGGCTCCCCTGATCTACCTCCTTCGCCTATATATATCTTCGTACCCCGAAAGCATCCAGGAGCACCACGAAAAACGTATTTCCACCGCAGCAACCTTCTGTATCGAGATCCCATCTTGAAGCCTTCGCCGGTGCTCCGCCAGAGGGGGAATCGACCACGGAGGGCCTCTCCATCATCACCAAGGCCTCTCCGATGAGTTGTGAGTAGTTTACCACAGACCTTCGGGTCCATAGTTATTAGCTAGATGGCTTCTTCTCTCTCTTTGATTCTCAATACAAAGCTGTCCTTTCTCTTCTTGAAGATCTATTCGATGTAACTCTTTTTGTGGTGTGTTTGTCGAGATCCGATGAATTGTGGGCTTATGATCAAATTTATCTATGAGAAATATTTGAATCTCCTCTGAATTCTTTTATGTATGATTGGTTATCTTTGCAAGTCTCTTCGAATTATCAGTTTGGTTTGGCCTACTAGATTGATCTTTCTTGCAATGTGAGAAGTGCTTAGCTTTGGGTTCAATCTTGCGGTGTCCTTTCCCAATGACAGCAGGGGCAGCAAGGCACGTATTGTATTGTTGCCATCAAGGATAAATAGATGGGGTTTATATCATATTGCTTGAGTTTATCCCTCTACATCATGTCATCTTGCTTAATGCGTTACTCTGTTCTTATGAACTTGATACTCTAGATGCAGTCAGGAGTTGGTCGATGTGTGGAGTAATAGTAGTAGATGCAGGCAGGAGTCGGTCTACTTGTTACAGACGTGATGCCTATATACATGATCATGCCTAGATATTCTCATAACTATGCACTTTTCTATCAATTGCTCGACAGTAATTTGTTAACCCACCGTAATAATTATGCTATCTTGAGAGAAGCCACTAGTGAAAGCTATGGCCCCCGGGTCTATTCTCTATCATATAAGTTTCCAATCTACTTTATTTTGCAATCTTTACTTTTCAATCTATATCATAGAAATACCAAAAATATTTATCTTATCATATTATCTCTATCAGATCTCACTTTCGCAAGTGGCCGTGAAGGGATTGACAACCCCTTTATCACGTTGGTTGCGAGGTTCTTGTTTGTTTGTGTAGGCGCGTGGGACTTGGGAGGAGCCTCCTACTGGATTGATACCTTGGTTCTCAAAACTGAGGGAAATACTTATGCTACTTTGCTGCATCACCTTTCCTCTGCAAGGGAAAAACCAACGCATGCCCAAGAGGTAGCAAGGTCACGAGGCAACGAAGAAGGATATTGAAGATGTGCTCGCCCACCAGCCGATCAAGAACATTGCTGGAGTGTAGGCAAAGAGATTGGAGCGTGTTTATTCATTGCGTTGGTGCATGTGGCCTTTTGTACCGCTATGAATTTGTAAGGAATTTATGTGTTGCTTTGTCATCGTGTTATTTCATTTGTTGGTACATGTAGATGAGTAGGCTCGGGTCATGGATATCGCGTGTTAGCAGTAGGAGCACGGTTGTGCTTCCACCAGACGCACTTTGTTGGGCCGCGGGGAGCACGTTTTTGCGACACGTGCGTAGTTGTGGTGCAAATGATTCCGCCTTACTCTTTCACTTGGATAGGCATGGGCATCAAGTCTATTGAGGCACGTTTTTTATTAGGCGAAGTCACGTTAGTGTGTGGGTGTGGTTACAAATGTTTTCTCTGGAAGATGATCCACAGTAAGAGGCACGGAAATATTGTCATAGGAGCCACGGTTTTAATATGAGCTGGCGTTCCTCCCTTGTTAGGTGCGCAGTCGCGTGGATGTAGAAGGCACGTTTTTCCAGCAAAGAACACATTTCATGGTGCCAAAACATGAATGTGAAAGCATGGCCAATTCGACAGACACGATTATGAAAAACATGGACCTGAAGTCCATGTAGCCATGGTTTTGTAGTAAGTAGCGTCATGACTTGTACTCATAAATGCATGGACTTTTGTGTCTCTCTGTGTTGTAATATTTCGGGTCACAGGCATGGTCGTGGAGCCCACAAAGGCATGGTGTGGAATTACAAAGAATCACGATTTTGTGCTAAGTGGCGCCATGACTTGTGTACTCATGACGGCGTGTACGTTTCAGGCGATAGGCATTTCTGTGAAACTCACAAAGGCATGGTGCGGGTTTATATGGAGTCGCACTTGCCTGTGTTTTTGTTCTTAATGCTTCCGTCGACTCGATCAGAAGGAGAGGCACGGCCGGTGAGCCTGCAGAGGCATAGCTATGCATTACGCACAATCATGTTCGTTTATTATATGGAGTCACGCTCGTGTGTGTTTGTGTTCCGAACAATTCCATCGACTCGATCAGATGGAGAGGCATGAGCATTAATCCCACAATGGCACAGTTTGGTCTTACCGACACTCACGTTCGTTTCTTTAATTGCGGAAACCCAGCGGAAAGGGTTCAGATGTGAACACTCACTGTTTACTCGGTGAGGCACGGAATGGCTTGTTTGTGAGACGCTGTTGTGGTATATTCTTTGCACGGTCGTGGGTTCCAGGAAGTCACGGCGTGGTATTGTGTAGAGTGACGTTAGTTTGTCTTGGTGTTCCAAATGGTGTGGTTTTATATAGAGTCACGTTCGCCTGTATTTGTTTTCGAAATGATTCTGTTGACTCATTCAGAAGAAGAGGCATGGACGTGAATCCCATGGGTGCATGGTTTGGTCTTTCGCAGAGTCACCTTCGTATGTTTAGTATGGAAACAAAGCAGAATGTGTTTAGACGGTAATGCTAACTGTTTACTTTGTGTGGGACGGGATGGCCGATTAAAGAGTTGAGGTGTTTAAAAGCGTAAGTTCCTTGTGTTTAAAAACCACGGTTCTGTACTGAGTTACATTGCACTTCTTTTATTAGAGGCACGGGCGTGAAGTGAATACAATCATGGTTCTATACTAGGTAGCAATATGAATTTTACACTAACGATGGCGCGGACGTTCGTGCTAGATTTAAGGGTCACTGGCACGGTCGTGAAGTGCTAAAAGTCATGGTGTCATATAATATAGATTCACGCTCCCCTGTGTCTCTGTTTCGAATGATTCCGTCGAATCGATCAGACGGAGAGGCATGGGCGTTCAGCCCACAGAGGCACCATCAGGTTCATTCTTTAATCGGGGAGACCCAGCGGAATTGGTTTAGATGTGAATACCAATTGTTTACTCTGTGGGGCACGAAATGGCCTATTCAAGAGACGTTGGTGTGGTATATCATTCGCACGGTCATAGGTCCCAGGAAGGCACGACGGCGTATTGTGAAGAGTCACATTAGTTTGTCTTTCGTGTTCCAAATCATTGCGTTGAATCGTTCGTAAGGAAAGGCATAACCATGAAGCCTGGAGAGGCACAGTTCTACATTACACAGAGTCACATTGATTGCGGAAACCGAACTGTTCGACGAGCGTCTCCTCGTATTCGGGTGTGAACGCCGTGTGGTGTAGCTCCAGAAACCCAGTGGTCTGACAGGCGTCTTCTCCGGTGACGCTGCTTTGAGGAGGTCGAGGTATTTAATATAGTGAACGCCACATGTCGGCGCTGCGGAAGCCAAAAGGAGCGACAGCCGTCTCATCCGTTAGCGACGTGTCGACTGTGTGGAACCATTCCAGTCCTTGCCCGAGGTCAAGGAACAGTTATTTAAGCCGAGCGGCGTCCGCCACCACTAGACATCATCCTGCTTCTCCCTCTTTTCGCCGGCAACCCTAGGAAATCATCCATCTTCCTCTTTCCTTTTGTGACCGCCCCCGCCATGGTTCGGCACAAGAAAACTACTTACGCCATACTTACTCCCGAGTGCCGCTTCTAGTTGCAGGAGGACATCCATTCGAGGCGCGCCGCTCGGGTCGCAGCGGGCATGTCTCCGGACTCGTCGGGGCCGGAGGAGATTGGGGAGGTGGAGGAAGTGGAAGGGGATGCGTAGGAGCTCATGCAGGGAGTTGATCCAGTAGGGGGAGACGTGATGGAGGAAGAGGAGGGGTTGACGAGGATGACGAGGAAGGGGGGACGAGCATGACGAGGACGAGGAGGAAGGGGGGACGAGCATGACGAGGACGAGGAGGAGGGGGATGACGAGGTTGACGAGGACGACGACGAGGAGGATGACGAGGATGACGAGGACGACGAGGAGGGCAGTGACGAGGATGACGAGGACGACGAGTAAGACAAGGCAGAGTTCAATCTCGGTGAGACGGCCTTGATGGCGGAGCAGACCGCTATCCTGGAGTCCATCCAAGATGAGGCGTACGTGGAGTCCAACCGGCGCTTCCTCCGGGAAGAATAGGTGAAGACCGATGTGCTCTTCGACGAGCTGGATGCCGAGCAGGAGACAGAGGCCGACGACATTGATGTCAGAATGGAGATAGTGGACAACTCCGACGACCAGGAGTAGTGTAGTTTTGTCCGTAGACTACTCTACATGGTTTTTATGCTTTCCATCTTTTGTATGCCTGTAACGGTTGAACTATGAAGTTTTTTAATGCAGTCAGTCTCATTTCCATATCAAGCAATCATGTTTTGTTCTTAAGTAGTAGTACTACCCCATCCCAAAATAAATGTCTCAACTTTATACTGACTTTGTACCAGGTAGTATAATTCACACTGTACTGGTTAGTACAAGGTTGAGCCAATTAATTTGCGACAGAAGGCGTATGTTTTATTACAAATTGCAGTTTCAAGTACCATATTTGGGTCGTAAGGTGTATGCTTTATTACATTGTATGATTTTATTATAAATTACAGTTTCAAGTACAAAATAAATGTCTCAACTAGGGCACATATTTTATTCTAGAGATTTTAGTATGGTTAGGTTTCAATATGGTTTCAACATGTTTAGATTCTAGAGAGGCACTCAACAACATGCGCAAAAGGCCACAGATGTGCTTCTGAGTAGCACCGGCCTGCATGGTTTTACCACAAGATGTGATTCGACATTTATCCAGGGCATTCCGGGTTTTACAAGTGTAGGAGGAATCGCTTTTCACTTATATGTTATGTGGCAAAGGCTCGGCTATTACTTCTGGGAGGAAGGAATGAATGTCACAGGTACGTGATGTGAGGACTGACAATAGGCGTCCATTACTGTTTTTACAGAATGTTTTTCAATTAATTGTGAGAGGCATGAGTGTGCTGACGGAACAGGCACAGTCATGTCTGAAATAGGTGCAAGGTGGTCCCTAAGGTTTCCTTAATGTATCATCTATACGCTTCACTGTTACAAGCATGGTCGTTATTTTTTCGAGGCACGGATGTGAAGGATGGATCCTACGCCTTTGCGATAGGCACATCCCATATTAAGAAGGAAGCAAGTCTTCAGACACGATACGTCGGAACCTGGCCGTAAGGCACGGTCCTGCCTCTGCGTTTTCGGTGACATCACGTTTAGTGCGAGCAGGGTGGACGTAAGGCTTAGCTTTATGATGTTTTGTTGTCAGCAACTTTCTTAACATGTTACGCACAAGAGAGGTATGATTTTACCTGAGGTAGAGGCACGCACATGACAAACTAGAGGCACGAATGTGATTCTAAGGGAGGTACGGACGCGAAGGATCGTGATGCATGCACGTGAAGGTTTGCCTCTGTTTTCAAGAACCTTTCATTGACACGTTTTCATTGCGGGGGCATGGCCTATGAGTTGCATGTGTTTTCGAAGGCATTTGGCATCACTAATGAACTTATCAGTGAGAAGGTGAAGCTTCGGGTTGACGTTGAGAATGTTGCGTAAAAGGATGTGAAGCCAAGTTACGCACAGTCCCCATAGGAGTGGAGGCATAGAAGTGCCTCTATGGGTGTTTTAAGTAGTTGGTGTTATTGACGGACAACCATGCCTCTGTTTTTCTAGTGTTCTTCTCTGGGGGTCATAGACGTAGAGCACTGTTTTCCAAGGAGAAGAAACATGTAACTACCTTTGAATTCAAAATGTTTCCCAAAGTGTTCCATATGAACGATTTTTAATACCGTGTGTGCAATGGTTTGTTAGAACATTGTGCACTGCATTTAGGAACATTCTGTAATTGTTGTCCCTACATTTTGACGCTGCATCCACAAAGGTACTAGTGCATTGCATGCTCGTCATTTTTGTGAGTGCTATGTGTACCTGCTATGTGCATTACACTAATCATACACTATCTATACTGTGTTTATATTTTTCAGTGCACTGCAATATATTCTACTAATAGATAACTCCAACATTACACTGGAAATAAACTTGTTCAAAAGATATGTAAACTGCACGCAAACTACAAGGTTATCTGCGACACAAGCAAACCTAAATTTATAACAAGCAAACGACAATCTTGAGAAAAAGCAAATCTAACGAGAAATCTAGAATGGCATGAGCAATCTTCTAGATACTTTTCTTGGCCGGGACCACCTGCTTCAGTAGTCGTAGTTGCCCCAGGACCTAGCGCGCTTCCTAGACTGCTCCTTCTCGAGTTTTGCCAGGCGGAGCCCTTCCTGGATGATGGTGAGGGGGCTCCATATCTCGAACGCAGCATAAGCATCCTTTACCGCGTACTCGATGTGCCTCAAGGATAGGGGCATGCACGCCCAACGCCTGTGTTCTGTGTTGGTGAGCTTCTTCTTCATGTCATTGTAGTAGTCATGGACAAGGATGCCTGAGGGAGGCTTGGTAGCTATAGGCACCCTCCATTCCTTCTGGATGTCAACGAAGTGGGCGATCTCCAGTCCGACGCGGCCGAGCATGTATATGTCGCCGTCAATGGAGAAGCCAGCGAACATGTACCTGGGGTCGGCAAGGAAGTTGTCAAACTTGGTGAAGTTCTTGTCAGCGGCGCTTAGTTGGAAGAGCAGCACCGAATGATTATTGCCAACGGAGAGCTGGACGAGGGCGGGTTTCTAATCTTTGCCAATGTCGTTGGTGTACTCCACATCAACTCCGATGATCTTGTGGCGCTCGAATAGGAGGTGTCGCTCGTACTGCTCGATGGTGGTCGCCACCTTTTGCAAGTCGTTAGTGTGGATCACGTGCAACTTGGTGTTGCCGTGGGCCTGCACCTCCATGAATTCCTTGATGAATCGCATGGCCTGGAGCAGTTCTTCCTCCTGCAACCTGTTATTTCGTGGGGGACTATGAGTGGGAGCGCAATGGCGATTTCTGTTGTTTGTGGGTGAGAAGGCCGCGGCGGAAGTCTAAATTTAAGGGCGGGGAAGCGGCAAAGGAGTGCATGACCTCACTGTCGATGCGGTTGTGCACATCGTGGATTCTGGATCGTGGTTTCATCTCCCTGTCGATTCGGTTGTGCACATCTGGGGTTTTTTATCGTGGTTTTTCTTAAAAAGAAAATAAACAAAAATTCAGCAGTTATATTTTTAACAACCGTTGTATCTCCAGCAACTCGGGGAGAAGATTGTTGTCTTGCGTAGTTTGCTGTCAAATGTCAATTTTTACAATTTCGTGAGGCATGCAGTTGCGAGACGCACTTACACAACGAGAGGCGCGACAAGAGGCACACGTTTGATGCTATGTGAGGCACGAACATGAATCTGTGTGATTGCACGGACGTCAATCTGTGCCCATGTTCTATCAAATGTTTTAAGTGACGCATTTCACTTTGAAAAGGTTCTATTTAGCAGCATAAGAAGCCACCTCTGTGCATCTTTGATCCAAATACTTTTACTGAGATGAGTCGCGGGCGTGTCTTCCCGTGTTTGAAATATTTTCTCTGACTTTTTCACTCGTAGAGGCATGAATGTCTGTTTTAAGATTCACTTTGCAAAGGCATCGATGTTTAAGGTAACAGAGCCATAGGGGAATACACTGGTTTTTTAGGAGAAGTGATGTGCGGTAGATAGAGGTGTATGTTTGAGCTCATCGCAACAAACTACTTGGCTTCCCGCTATTCTACGGAGCACCATAGTAAAAAATATGTATACTACTGACGTTGGGAGGTAGCAACGTTACTAAACTATGCAGAAATATACTTCACCACAACCATTCATCCTCCATTATTAGTCAGGGAATCCTTTTATTATTCTCATAGGTAAATAAAGTAACCCACGTAAGTGTTTCACCTTTTTTGACCGGGAATTTTCACCACCGTCCTCTTGGACATAATTATATGCTCAGTTATATACCATGACATACCTAAATAACAAAACTGGTGTGTACAACCTTTTCAAAAACCAGACATACATTAGTGAACTGTGATATAGGAAGTACAACCACCAGCAATGCTCTATCAGGAAAGGTCGTTGATTATCAGCCGCAACAGCTTCAAGTTTCCCAAAGTTGGCCACCACTTTTCAATTGTGATGATGACAATTGAACCAACCCTTAGCTGAGCTTCCCGGGCAAAATCTGAAAAACCGGTCACCTCCATTCTGTCGTTTGTTTGTATGGAGTACGTTGTGCTCATGTCTATTGCATCATACACCTCTGTTAGGCCGATTCCACCATTTTGAGGTAGATATCCTAGGTTCATCTTTAGAAGCCTCACAACGGCAGATGGGATTCTCTGCAGATTATATCGATATTACTAGATAAAATCAATGTACAAGGACATAAAACATCGAAAATAGCAAACAAAACCATGGCAATGGATCAAAACAAATATTGAATGACTAACCAGTCGACCATTTACGACATTGGTGACGTTTAGACGCTGCACAAAGGGTATGGTGGGGAAGTCGTCGGCCTGAAACACAAAGTATATCATCTGTCTAAATTGTCTGTATGAGAGGTTTATGCCTCGACCAAACACTGTTTTCCCAATGTACTCCCTCTCCGAATCATTTATATAATCAAGAGCTGCAGGGAAAAAATAACTCATTTTCAAACGAATTGGTTTAAAAAAATGAACTTGCTATTAAAGTTTTAAAAGGAATGGTTAAATTCAATGCATGTGATCAAGTTGGGATAATAATCAACAGAATTGCGAAAAATGTTTTGGAAATAACTTCGACTATAAGTATGACATTCATTTAGTGCACAGAGGTAGGAGCACCAAAGTATGCTGATAAACATAGTTGATAAAGCAGGATGGAAGTTGATGCACTTACCTAGTGTTGGTTTGGGGAGAGGCTTGTGACCTCCTCGAGAATCACTGAGTCTCAGATCTATCTGAATGGACAGACTCCCAATATCCAGGTTTATGATGATTAGATCTCGGTAACGAGGAGCGTAGTCTCTAATTAACTTTTTCCAGCCAGGTCCATGAATTTTAGACCGGTTAGGTTCATCGGTGATGAAGATCTCATATGACAGATCCTCGTTGGTGATCAGTACTGGATTTCTTTGTTTTCCTTCTTCTTGAAATGCTTCCTCTTTCCACTGATAGATTGAAGAAGTGACTTGCTGCCTGCAATAGCATGGCACATACTGCGCAAGAAAAAAAAGAAAAAAGAAATCCTATAACCGGCAAGAAGGAATCCTTGAATACCGACATGTATAATCAAGACATATAGCGGTTATCATATATCTACCAATTGTTTTCAACAGGTTGCCGTTTGATAAAACAAGGTACATCAAAAATTGAAAACCATCTCATTAAATGCTTAAATGTAGGCATTCTATTCCAATAATATGGGAGAAACTTTTATTTCCTGCCATCAGAAAGATACAGTAGTTGGTAGTAACTGATGGGCGGCATGGGGTGCCAAACATTTCTCCTTACTAGGCATGTCTTGTAGCATCGAGGAAGACGCACTGTTATCGCGATGTGAAGAACACCTTACTCCAATCCAGGGCAACCGAAGTTGGTACATATATCACAGCACATGGTTTCCCCTGGAATACGTTGCAAAACAACGTTTATATGAAATTCTCAACACAAGGAAAATTATATTATCTTGAAAAACTATTCTGCTAAAGGGGCACTTTTCATCAATAGTCGTTCACAAACAATTTCCTAAAAATACATGTGCACAACTTGACAGTTCTACAACGATAGTAATAGCAGAGGAAATATGAATTTAATTAAATCAGTATTTTATTTTCCAAAAATGGTTGCTTAATTCATCACTATTCAGTATTGACTATTTTTAGAGCAGTTCACAATCTTGGCTGTCAATGTCAATCAGTGAAAGGATCTCTGCTGCTTGGTTATAAAAGCAGCTTTAGCAATTGTATATTTCAAGACAAGACAAGCAAAAAGCAGAAACAATACATCAGGTGGCTCAAAAAAGTGTTTGTAACATTAAAATTATATGTAAATTCATCAGAGCTGCACCCAGCAACAACATCATCCGCAACCATACGCTACCGTCGCCGACGCCAACCATCGGAACATGTGTGGCGGGTGGTATTTGAAATGGGTCATCCATCAACATTAACCTTGCCCCCACCCTACAGGACCCCAAACACTGTTCTCAAGCACAAAAGCCGACTTACACTCAACAACACCCCAAATGCCGACCTCTAGCACCCTGTGGCCGGTTAAGCATCATAGCATAACGTCTGGCCACTCCCTTGGACTTCCGGCCATTGCCGTTGTTTGCAAGACCTAATGGGCTTCAATTTAAAATACCAACCTCCCTCGGCGAAGTTCATCGCTCACCTGGGACTTGGACGCCATAGGTTGGTGTAGCTCGTAGCATTCTCAAGCACAAACGCTGACTCCCAGTCAACCCCACCCCTAAGAAGCACAGGTCGTGTATAGGTTCGGCCTCGTACTGCATGGATTTGGTTTAGATCACAACAAATTTCCAGGCAATTCCTAGCATAACAGCATAGATGCGTCGCTTTCAAACACGAAGAGATGAAACCAACAGAGAGGGAAACCGATCATAGCGAAAAATTCACATAGAAATTAAGAGAAAATGGACTAACCCTAGATCTAGAGGGAGAATCGAGAGAGAAGAGACGATGAACTCTACGACGGGTGAGTGGGAGGGGGAGTCTGGGTTGGCACAAAAGAGAATAGAAAGTTATAATACGCGCCTGCTCAGTGACATGGGCCTATTGTACAGTGGCAAAGATTAGACTATTGGCTTATTAGGAGAATAGAGGCACGGACTGATGGCCCCAACACGCACAGATTTACATGCACATGAGGCACGGCTTTGTTTCTGTATTCCAAATTTTCTTAGTGACGCGTTCACTGAGACATGCGCGGTCTTTAAGCAGTTGCGAAACAGTTGTGCATGTCCATGACGCACGACCATGCTTCTGTTTTCCGAAGTATTTTTCCTAGCACGGTCTCTTGAAGGGACAGGGACGTGAAGCCACAGTGCGCATTGTCCTGTAAGTATAAGAATGAGACGCACAGTAGGGCCTCTGTATTCGAAATGTTCTCAGTGACGTGTTCATTGACAAATGTTCGATCTTTAAGCAGTTGGTGCATGGTTCTACATGTGCACAACACATGAACATCTTTTGTGTTCTCCTAGTTATTTTTGCATGACATGACCACTCCGAGAGACAAGGAAGTGAAGCCATGGTGCGCACGGTTCTCCAAGGAGAAAATGTACTGAAGTGCCTCTGTTTTCGTAACATTTTAAGTTGCTTGTTCACTAATAGAGGCATGGGTGTATGTTTAAATGACGCAAGACCGTGCTACTGTTTTCGAATTGTTCTTTTCTGACATGGTCTCTCGAAGGGATACGATGTTTGCAATTAAAAGGGGCACGGAAGTGTTTTCAGTGACGCGTACGGTGCAAAACGAGTAAGATTGTTTGACCATGTTTACACAATGCACTCACTGAATATCGCAAGTACACCTCTCCAGACCTGTTTTCAGCATTCACAATTGAATGGATCTGGCAAATCCAGATATTCAACACCTGTGTTTTTTAAATCCATGTGCATATGCTTGCAAGTTGTTGTTAATTTAAGCTTGGCAAAATCAGAAGCCCTTTTGTCCATGTGTAGTAGCTCTTCTTGCCGTTTGTAAAATTCACAAGTGAAATCTCTGCGCAGGCCAAACTTAAGCCTGCTGGTCAGTAGCATCCTAGCATTGAGAATAAAGAATGTCACAAATTTAGTGTTTGCATCTGTGACTTCATAGTCTTCCAGCATTAATGTCCTCAAACAAATGACGTGATTACTGAGAAACACCCGTTGCTTTTGGCGCCATTCATTTGTTATACCTCTTTGATCCCTTCCTCCCCCCTAAACACACATGAAGAGCAAACTGAGCAGTTAGTGCCAGTATATTATGTATACTGTGCGTGGGATTTCAACGTGTGTGAAATCATCACCTCGATAAACAAGTTATGCAAGCATTGAAAGCATCGCCGCAAGTCAAAAATCTCATCGAGATTAAAGCATGTCTGTGAGATAAACAAGGTCTCGACAGAATCCAGCACCGCATGTAGGCTACTTATGAAGAGACCCTTCATTGAGCACATGACATGATATTATTAACTTGTGGACATGAATCTTATGTGCTTTTGAATAACGCAGGTCAAAGTAACATGCAGAGGTAGTACCTGAATAACTGTAGACCCAATGACGATATTTGTTTCATTGGGTAATTCAGGAATTTTTTCCAGGTGTCCAACATAGGCGTAGAGACAACTTTTATTTGTAGTTGTGCATCTACAGAATCATATAGCAGTCTTTGGAGGGAAGGGGCATCCTCAATGATTAGTTTTCCTCTGTCACAATGAATGCCAATGCTTACAAGCCTGGCTGAGTTTATTTGTAGACAGCAGAATTTCTTGTTGCAAACAAGTAGTAGGCACTGTAGGGCAGGGCAACTGTGGTGGATGAACTTCCGCAAGGAGACATCCGATATATAAACCTCCACCAGTGAAAGTCTCCTGAGTAGTGGGAGGCAAACCATTTCTATTAGATTGTCTTCTAGTTTGCACTTGGCGAAGGTGACGGTATGGAGAGACGAGCGAAATCTCGAGATGGATGCCGGTGGCGATGCAATAGAAGAAGGGATTTTGCGTGCTTGCCTGGGCCCTGGGTAGAAGAAATTTGGGAATATGTTATAGAACTCTAAAACCTGGAGTTTGTCCAGATTCTGAGACAGGAACAACTCATCGATGCCACAAGGTTGGCACTGGAGGTAGCTTATCGGGATGCAGAGGCGGCAAATCGGGCCCTCATGATCGGAGAGGATAGATACAGGAAGGCTGAAGCCATCAGCCATAGATTCACCGCTGTAGTTGCAACTAAGATGTTGGCATTGAGTTCCGACGTATGTTTCCTGGACGATTTTCTTGCCCGGGAGAACACGGTTGATTTGGCAACAGATTTTTTCTAGAGATGTGGTAGAACGAGTATCAGGGATCACACGGAAGTCGAGATCGAGGGGTGCGGTGCACCATATGTGGCGCCACCAAGATGCGAGCACTTGTGTGCGGATGTCCTCCTTTATGGGCATACGAGAGATGATCTCGCCGAGGATGGCATCCGGGAGATCGCTGATGCGGTCCGGACCAGACTAAACATGGTTCTCGGTTCCAGTGGGCGGGCCATAGCTGCTCTTCTTAACAAGCTTAGAGGGAATGGGTACAAACGCGGACCTCGTCTTCTTGTTGCTCGAGGCACGCTTCTTCATCTCCATTGTCGAGCTTATGCCGCCTCTGCTGCAGCTCTCTGTGCGGTGGATCTGGAAAGAGGGTTAGGGTATCATGATTCACAAAGACGACGATATATATACGTATCTAATCTAGAAGATTTCAAGAGACGTGGTGGAATAGTAACGGGGTCGACAGTCGTGCGTGTTCACGAGGCACAGGTATCAACGGTCCGGATACAAAGAAGTTTGGTGGCAGAGGCATGGGTCTGAATACTCAGTTAGAGACGCATGGTTGTGCGGTCTGTAGACACATGGGGGTGTGGTGCCACGACACAAGGGCAAGTGTTATGTGAGGCACGTGCGTGCAGGCGCTGGAGGCACCTAATTGAAGTCTGTACAGGCATGGACCTCATTGAAGCCTCTACAGACCTAGTTATCAACTCCCTGGATGCACAAAAGTGTGGTGGCAGAGGCATGGCTGGGAACACTCAGTTGAAAAGACACGGTTGTGAAGTCTCTGGATCCACGGGAGTGTGTCTCCAGGGGGACGTATAAGTCACGGCCTCGTGTCACGTGAGGCACAAGGGTGCAGGCTCCGAAGGCACCAGAGTCTAGCCTCTACAGGCACGTACGATTATCAACCCTCTAAATGCACAAAATTATGGTGGCAGAGGCATGGATCCGAATACTCAGTTAGGGAGGCATGGTTGTGGATTCTCTGGAACCACAATGGTCACGGCAAGTGTCATGTGAGGCACGTGTATTGAGACACCAGAGGCATGGAAATGAAGCCTCTTAGGCACGAGTGCCAACCCAATGGATGCACAAAAGTGTGGTCGCAGAGGCGTGGGTGAGAATACTCTATTGGAGAGGCACCGTTGTGAGGTCTCTGGACCCATGGGCGTCTAGCTCCACGGGCACCTAAGAGTCACGGCTTATGTCACGTGAGGCACGTAGATGTAGGCGCCGGAGGCATTGTTGGGGAGCCACTACACGCACGGGCATGGCGTTTCGCTAGGCCTGGCTCGGCATAAACCTTCTCTGGGTGCACAAAAGTGTGCACAGAAGGCGCCGAAGTAAGGCCTCTACATGCACGTGTACCAACCCTCTGGATAGTCAGTTAGGAAACCATGATTGTGAAGTTTCTAGACAAAGTCTGACCTTAAGAGGAACAACAACCATCATGTCACGAGAGGCACGTTTTATTCGCGTACGAATCACAAACTTGCTTCGGTATTAGAAAGGTTCTCACTGACGAGTTCATTATCAGGAGCATGATACTATACTAACAAGAGTCAGTGTCGTGACGGTAAATACTCATAATCTTTTCGCTGAAACATTCAATGTGGAAGGCACGAACGTCCCGTAGCACAGAGCACGAGTTTACAACTAGTAGATCCAACGACTAACAGGTCGTGTAAATACACTATGAGCATCTTGTTCGTTCTAACAACAATTGTATTTATTGTAGCTTCAATGTTTTTTTCCTTCCAGCTGCGTACTGTTGTACATCACAGAACCAATCTGATAACATGATATACAGTCATATCAAATGGCACCATATTAAAATTGCTTACAGCTGGTGTCATCTGTTAGAAGACAAGCACAGTTACAACACTTTCTAACCAAGGATTGTTATGGCAAGCTTACAGATGGTGCAAAAAATTACAAGGGTTGTCTGTTCATGTTTAGACAAAACGCACATTCAAAAGGGCACAACAACATGTAACCCTACAAGCTTGAACAACTTACTCCAGCTCTGTGTTCAGCAGTCATAGCTGAATGGGTTCATCAAATCCAGGTATCAACACGCGTGAGTTTTAAATAAAAGAACCGGTGCTTGCATGGTGCTGATAATATAAGGCGAGCATGTTCAGAAGCCTTTTTTTGCCACAGAAGATCCTTTTGTTTCTTTTCATAAAATTCTTCCGTGAAGTCTTGGTGGAAGCGATAGTTAAGCTTCATGGTGTCAAGCTTGCTTGCACTCAGAACAAATAATCTCGCAAATTCAATGTTTACCAAACAAGGTTCATAGTCATCCAGCATTACTGTCTTCAAACGAAAGTCATCTTGTTTGACAAACGGTCGGTGCTTACGATGCCATGTATTTGTTTCTCCGTAACAGAGTCCTCCCTAGATGTACAACGACAACAACGACAACAACAACGACAACAACAACAACAACAACGACAACAACAACAACAACAACAACAACAACAACAACAACAACAACAACAACAACAACAACAACAACAACAACAACAACAACAACAACAACAACAACAACAACAACAACAACAACAACAACAGCAACAGCAACAGCAACAGCAACAGCAACAGCAACAGCAACAGCAACAGCAACAGCAACAGCAATAGCAACAGCAACAGCAACAGCAACAGCAACAGCAACAGCAACAGCAATAGCAACAGCAACAGCAACAGCAACAGCAACAGCAACAACAACAACAACAACAACAACAACAGTACATGTCTCGTGTCATGCCGTTTATTTGTAAAGACCGGTGATCACAAGTCAGAGAAAGTCATCCGCGCGCATAGTGTGCCACTTGATACTGATGAGTACAATGCAATCAACTGTCAGCCTGGCTGCATCTGCAAAAGCAGAAATCCCGATGATCACCATCCTTCCATCTTTCTGTATATAGTAGGTGCCAAGCAAATCAAGGCTGCTGAAAATTTTAACAAGCCTGATGCTGCCTTTGCGAGGCAAATATCCAAGCTTCATCCTAAGATCATTGGTAACAATAGCTGGGATTTCCTGTGCAATGACAAATTATTCTGGCATTAGATTAGGAGGACAGACATGTTGATGGTGGATTAGAGAAAGAAACAACGCCATACCAAATGGTCTGTGTAAATGTTGGTGAAACATAGAAAGTGCACAAAGGTAATGGCAGGGATGTGTTTAGCATTTAGGACTAGTTTAATCATGCAACCCATGTCGATATAGGAAAGTTTTATGCCCCAGGTGTAGACTGTCTTGTCTATGTAGCTCCTTTCTGATAAACTGATACCGTCAAGGGCTAAATAAATAAAACCATGTATTAGCCACTATGTCTGAAGCAATGAATAGAGCAGTTAAAACTAAAATAAATGAATAATGGTTTTTAAAAGGGAAATTACAGTTTTGAACTACATTGTGAGCACAAAGAAAGATTTAATACATTATATCATGGAGATTAAGCATATAAATACCAACGGCATACCACAGTAAAATTATAATAGGTAAATGTTAAACCAGAACAAATATTGATAAGCGATCAGAACATACCAACGGAAGGTTTGGGAAAGGCTCTGTGACCTCCTCGAGATTCACTCAACATAAAATCAACGGGAAAGAAGAAATCTTCTGCTTGCAAATCCAATTTTATAATATCACCGTAAAACATATCATAGTCATGTATCAACTTTTCCCATCAACGTCCATGAAACTTAGACCTGTGGTTGCCATCTTTAAACTTAATCTTGTAAGACAATTCCTTAGTAGTGCCGAACACAAGGTCAAAATCTTCTTCTTCAAAACCATCCTCGAGAGCTTCATCTTTCCATAAAGAGATCAAAGAAAGGACCTGGTTCCAGTAGTAGCATGGGACATACTGCATAAAAGTAAAATTAAAACAAAGGTATATAAAATTTTACTAATTTTCAGAAAAATGCATGAAAGTGTTTTTTGTTTCCCTTGAAATTACTTGGCTTTCAGGCACAGGCACCATGATATTTAATTAAACCTATACAACACAGTTGAGCTTGTAATTACATCAAGGCCTATAAAATAAAAACAAGCATGCATAGTATAATTCGTTGCGAAGGAATACATGTGGCTGTTGAATGAGGATTAAAGGTAACTTCAACAATGACAGTGACGAAGGTTTTTTAGTGGCCTCATGATTGGTAGTATAACTTACCAAGCATGACTCATAACAACGAGGCAAATACACAATCAAGAAAGATTGGGCAACATCAGATTCAACACCAGGACAGTTGAGGTTCCTGCAAACACCACACGCCATGTTTGTCCGCGAGATGTAATAATATATAAGACCTGAGATCATTAATTATTAAAGATAAATTTATTTCAACACTCCGGTAATGGCACATCATAGATACATGCTTGACGAGTAATATAGAGCGGAGCGAATGCTGATTTGGTGATATCCCTTGATGTCAGTGTCTTTGTAAAAAAACAGAACTCCTCGAAATCTACAAGCTTGCAGTGAACTAGCTGAAAAAATTCAACTGTCGCCCTCCAAGATTATT
Organism: Triticum aestivum; assembly: GCF_018294505.1. Lineage (NCBI taxonomy): Eukaryota > Viridiplantae > Streptophyta > Magnoliopsida > Poales > Poaceae > Triticum > Triticum aestivum. Next base: position 473,669,220 of record NC_057810.1, on the reverse strand, counting down.
CCCCTATAGAACCTCTTAAAAGGGATAAGATCTTATCACAAAAACTAAAATTTAAAGGGTAACATACAACAAGAATCCAACTAACAAAACATAGTGCGCAACACGTAAGTAATACGCAGAGGGGAAAAATTACTGTATTTCAGAGCAAGTGGGCGAACCGTAGATCTATCTGTGTGGACTGTAGAGTGAGGAAGACGAAGCAAGTAAGACGGAAGGAACCAAACAAGAGGGGGAGTGGAAGAGCAAGTGACTTGGGAGAAGAGACGCACATAAGGATGTAATTATGGAGTAATTATGGAGAGGGAAGTAGTTTTGTGTACTCGCTCGCCAAAAATGAAACTAACGTGGCGTGCATCGTTCTAATCTTCAACCGTCCGCTTGAGCATCAAGATTCGTTCTGCTTGACTTGGTTTTTTTGTTTGTTGGCATGAAGACGAAGTATTTTTTAATTAGTGGTGAGACTTGTAGTGCGGAAGTGGAGCCTCTCTACAGGCACGTGGATGCAGGCACATGAGACACTTAAAATGCAGGTTCTACAGGCACGTAGATGCTGGCACGGGAGGCATGGAAGTGAAGCTTGCAACATCAGTTAGAGAACCATGGGACAGGCAAGTGTCACGTGAGGCACGTGGACGTAGCCATCGGAAGCACGGAAATACAGGCAACACAGGCACGAACTTGCGGCTTCTTGAGGCACGAGTATCAACCCTGTGGATGTACAAGAGTGTGGTGGCAGAGGCATGTGTCAGAATGCTCGGTAAAGAGGCACGGTTGTGAAGTCTCAAGAGCTACGCGGGCGTGGCAGTGGAACCGCGTAAGAGTCACAGCGCATGTCACGTTACGCATGTGGATGCAGGCACGGAAGGCACAGAAGTGAAGCCACCGGGGGCACGTACGTGGGTCTTTTCGAGTCACGGGTGTGCACCCTCTGGATGCACAAAAATGTTGTGGCAGAGGCATGGGTCTGACTACTCAGTTAGAGAACCACGATTGTGAAGTCATATGGGTGTGGAGGTATGGGCCACGTAAGAGTCACGGCAAGTGTCATGTGAGGCACGTAGATGCAGGCATGGGAGGCACGTAGCTGGAGGAACAAGAGGCACAGACTTGAGTCTTCTGGAAGCACGGGGTATCAACCCTGTGGGTGCACAAGAGTGTGGTATCAGAGGCACATGTGTCAGAATTCTCGTTTAGAGATGCACAGTTGTGAAGTCTCAGGAGCCACGCAGGCGTGCATCCTCTGAAACTACTGAGAAAAGTAAATGGCTCCTTGCCATCCCAGCGAAAAGGGGGGATGTGGGTGGTGCATCTGGCGAGTAGGTGGAATCTTTGGTCGAGCCGGACTAGGTTGAAGTCCCTCGCTTTCATTTCCCCTCTCGCTCTGTCACTATCTCTCTTCCCTTGTCTCTCTCTCTCATTATCTCTCCCTCTCTCTTCTCTTCTCTCTCTCCCTCTCTCTCTCTCTCTCTCTCTCTCTCTCTTTCTCTCTCTCTCTCTTCCTCGAATTAGACGCCGCCTTACCGCACCGCATCTGGTCAAATCCTCCGTGCCATGTCGACACCAAAGATCGAAGAAGAAGGGAGGAAGGAAGGCTTGAACTTCCTTGAGCTGGATTTTGATTTCTATGTAGGTGATTTCCTGCTACATGCGGAGTGTTGAACTACAGTTTGTTTTCCCAACAAAAGATCTGAGCTCTAAACATTCATGTGTCCTTATAGGAGAACCCTGATACCATCGAAGACTGTGATTTTTGTGGCAAAGAGGTCGACCGTCCTCTCTACTGCGTTCTCCATGATAACAAGCCTCTCAGGTGTGTGGCCTTTGAAGGAAGTGACATGGGAAGGAGGTTCTACGGCTGTGTTATGAAAGTTAGTCACTTCCTAAAATCCGAGCTACTTTCATGTTGAATCAAACTGTTTGGATATAGGACATGTAGCCTCCAAAGAAGACTGATTACTTCTTGTGTTTGCTAGTTGATTGTAAGAAACATTGTCTAGTCCTTTTAGTTTACATAAAAGGTAAAGGTCACTACTTAGTATACATCAGTGAACACAAAAGAAGTGATCTAAACACTCTCATGTTTGTTTACAAAGGGACTTCTGTTTAATGGTCAGTATATTCTTCAAAAAACTCTCTAAATAAGTTGACTACAGAGGTAGCTCCATATTAATTCAAGCTGGCTTAAAATAAACTAAGTATGATTATGAAATAACTCCGCGGACAGGGTGGGCGAAGTACCATAATTAGTGATGCGGGAACATAACCATTGACATGCCACATTACACAAACATAGTACATATAGTTAGTTGAATGAGGTTATAATCCAAGTATATGTCAACTTTATTATATCCCAGAGCTTGTGCAGTAGTATATTAATAGTTTCTGTTCATTTTGTTCCTTTTTGTTTGCAGAGAGGCATGAACTGTGGAGTCGTCGAATGGGTTGACCACCCGTGGCCTATCATTATGTAGAGGTGCCTACTCAAGCTCCGCGGGATGTTGCATGAGAGCAATGATGATAGGCAAGCAAAGAATGAAGAGATAAGAAGCCTTAAATTGGAGATTGAACAAGTGAACCTTAAGCTCGAGATTCTTGTTGCAGCTGTGGAAAGAACTAATGTAATTACCATGAAGATTGACAGGAAGAAGAAGCAGATGGGTATCATTGATAAAGATGTCAAGCACATTCAGAAGTCTCACACAAGTGCCATTCAGAATCTTAAGGATGAGAGGGGTGAGATTAAGCTGGACAGGGATTTTCTGAAGGAGGAGGTGCATAAGCTAAAGGAGAATAGAAAGAAGATGCAAAGCGTCATCTGTGATCTTTTGGGGCAAGGGTTTGCGAACACTGATGACCTCCTGATGATCAAGGAAATCCTCGAAGAATGATCATTAACATTTTCCTTCTTTTGAAATGTTGCAAGGAATACTCGTCTAGTATAAGTTTATGGTTGGATATGGTTACTTGGCTAAAGGCATCTATCTCATTTTTTGCAATCTTTCAGAGGGTGTGTGACGGTGTACGCACATCAAATATTGATCTCCTGAATATTTTATATTTCAAAGAAACGTGCTACTAGAGAGGCGCATCTGACAATCTTTCGTCTTGGATCATTCCACGAGACATGGGTTACTATAATATAGCAAGGCACATATGTCGCTTTGGCAGGCATGGGGAATGATACATCTCCAACGTATCTATAATTTATGAAGCATTCATGCTATTTTATTATCTGTTTTGAATGATTATGGGTTTTATTATACACATTTATATTACTTTTGGGACTAACCTATTAACCGGAGGCCCAACCCATATTGCTGTTTTATTGCCTGATTCAGTATTTCAAAGAAAAGGAATATCAAACGGAGTCCAAACGGAATGAAACCTTCGGAAACGTGATTTTTGGGAAGATTATGATCCAGGAGACTCGGAGTGCAAGCCGGGGGGTCATCGAGGAAGCCACGAGATAGGAGTGCGCCCCCCCTACTGGGCGCGCCCCCTGTCTCGTGGGCCTCTCGAGCACCTGCCGACCGACTTCTTTCGCCTATATAAGCCTACGTACCCTAAAAACATCGAATAGGAAGATAGATCAGGAGTTCCGCCGCCGCAAGCCTCTGTAGCCACCAAAAACCTCTCAGGAGCCCTTCCCGGCACCCTGTCGGAGGGGGGACCCTTCACCGGTGGCCATCTTCATCATCCCGGCGATATCCATGACGAGGAGGGAGTAGTTCACCCTCGAGGCTAAGGGTATGTACCAGTAGCTATGTGTTTAATCTCTCTCTCTCGTGTTCCCTCTATGGCACGATCTTGATATATCCCGAGCTTTGCTATTGTAGTTGGATCTTATGATGTTTCTCCCCCTCTACTCTCTTGTGATGAATTGAGTTTCCCCTTTGAAGTTATCTTATCGGATTGAGTCTTTTATGAGAACACTTGATGTATGTCTTGCCGTGCTTATCTATGGTGACAATGGGATATCATGTGCCTCTTGATGTATGTTTTGGTGACCAACTTGCGGGTTCCTCCCATGAACCTATGCATAGGGGTTGGCACACGTTCTTGACTCTTCGGTAGAAACTTTGGGACACTCTTTGAAGTACTTTGTGTTTGTTGAATAGATGAATCTGAGATTGTGTGATGCATATCGTATAATCATGCCCACGGATACTTGAGGTGACAATGGAGTATCTAGGTGACATTAGGGTTTTGGTTGATTTGTGTCTTAAGGTGTTATTCTGGTATGAACTCTTGAATAGATTGATCCGTAAGAATAACTTTGAGGTGGTTTCATACCCTACCATAATCTCTTCGTTTGTTCTCCGCTATTATTGTCTTTGGAGTGACTCTTTGTTGCATGTTGAGGGATTGTTATATGATCTATCTATGTTATTATTTTTGAGAGAACTTGCACTAGTGAAAGTATGAACCCTATGCCTTGTTTCCTATCATTGCAATACCGTTTACGCTCACTTTTATAACTTGTTACCTTGCTATTTTTATAATTTCAGATTACAAATACCTTTATCTACCATCCTTATTGCACTTGTATCACCATCTCTTCGCCGAACTAGTGCACCTATACAATTTCCATTGTATTGGGTGTGTTGTGGACACAAGAGACTCTTTGTTAGTTGGTTGCAGGGTTGTTTGAGAGAGACCATCTTCATCCTACGCCTCCTACAGATTGATAAACCTTAGGTCATCCACTTGAGGGAAATTTGCTACTGTCCTACAAACCTGTGCACTTGCAGGCCCAACAACGTCTACAAGAAGAAGGTTGTGTAGTAGACATCAGGGAACCATGTCTCTGTTAACATGGCACTGACTTGTCAAAGGCACGATCCTATGTGAGACAGGAGCACCGCACTAGCGCTGACACACATAAAATCTACAGTCTACAAAGTCGCGCTTACTCCTGGAGCCGACGCATGTCTATGCCTCTGTGACTCAATTGTTTGTAGTCAGACATAAACTCGTTCACGAACATGCGTTTCCATGAAAGGCACGTACAAATTTGCACAGAAGCACGGTCGTGAATCTAGAACAAGGCGTATGTTTGTTGATCCATCCTGCCTAACGACGCCCCAAAATTCCGCACGGGTCACGTTCAGTCTAAGGTCGGTGGAAGCATGGTTTGAGATTAAGCAGAGTCACGTCCATGAGTGTGTGTGCAAGGAGGCAGTGCCCGGACATCACTGCCTCTTCTCTTCCAAATGTTTTTGTTCCCTGGTCTACCGCACACAAATGTTTTTTAGCATCGAGATAGAATGACATAAAACTACAAAATTATCACAACAACAGGTGCATAGCACAAAATCATTCTTATAAGAAGCTTACAAAACGGTGCAAAAGGCGAATGGATTGTTTGGCCATGTTTAGACATAACACAGTCTCAGATTGGCGCAACAACATCTAACTATACTAGCTTGAGCAACTAACTACAGCCCTCTGTCCAGCAGTCACAAGTGAACGGGTCTGAAAAATCCAGGCATTCAACATGACTATGTTTCAAATCCAAGCATAGATGATCGCAACATGCTGATAATTTGAGATGTGCGCGCTTGGAAGCTTTATTCTCCCACAGGAACAAGTTCTGTTGCTGTTTGTAAAATTCTTGCATGAAGTTTGAGGGAAAGCGAAACTTAATCCTCATGGTCTCTAGCTCTGTTGCATTCAGAATAAAGAACCTCACAAACTCAGTGTTCTTCCCGCTTTTTTCATAGTCTTCCAGCATTACTGTCTTTAAATGAATGATGTGTTCTTTGACAAATGCATGGTGCTTGCGACGCCAACTATTTCTTGCACCATCAGCAACGAATCCTCCCTGAAAACGCATAAAGGTTGAAAGATACTTAAGATCTATGGAAGGAGAAAATGAGCGATAAATTCTATGACCCCCATCCCAATCAGTTTGTTGAACATTTCCCTAGATAAAGATGTATATATAATAAAATAACATGCCTAGATATAGTGTGTATCCATTACAGACAAAATACAAGACAAGCTGTTTGAGATGCAAGGAGTGCTGCACTATGCATGGTATGAGCTTTTCATTGGGCATGAGAATCATCACCTCAACAAACAATTTCTCCAAATATGGAAGGCACTTTATCAAGTGAACGACCAAGTCCACTTTAGAAGTCATGACCAAAAGAAAGGTTTTTACATATTGCCGCATTGTAGTTAGGCTGACCGTCGCCAAATCCTTTAGAGAGCATAGAAAATAAAACAAACAATTATTGGAACAAAGGTTGGATGACATGAAACTACTTTCTCAAGCAAATGCAGCTGGAAGTATTGTAAAATGTCAGTACCACAGGACCTGTGGAGCCAAGCGAGATCCTGAATTTGCCCAATGTCTCCAGTTTAGGTGCAGAGACGATGAATACCTCCATGTTATTCCTCTGGATATCGTGGATCAACCGTTGAAGTGAGGGGGCATCCTTGATGATGAATTTTCCTTTCTCAACAAGGATGCTGATGCTTACAATGTTAGGCGAATTTATGTGATCTGATGCTTTTCTCTATTGCAAACAAGTAGCAGGAACTCGAGTGCAGGGCAACTAGATTTGATCATGGTTTGCAACGAGAAGTCTGATATATCAACCTCAACAAGTGAAATTCTCTTGACCAGTGGTAGTTCAAGCGCCTGTACATAATGGTCTGGTATCTGGCAACACGCGGAGCTGACAGTTTGCAGAGAACAGGAAAATCGAAAGACGGACTTCGGTAGTGAGGACGGAGATGAGGAGCATGTGTGTGATAGTTTGACAGTTTTTTTCATGAATCATGGGAACAGGTAGTAAAACTCAAGCACCTAGAGATTGTTCATTCTAGAGGACTCAAGACAGGCATGGACAGTAGAGGGTTTGCACTGGAGGTAGCACACCGGTATGCAAAAGCGGTGAACTGCGCCCTCATGGCTGGAGAGGATGGACTCTGGAAGGCACGAACGATCATCAAGAACTGTTTTTCCATGATGCCAAGTTCCGATGTATCGTATGCGAGCAAGCTCCTCGCTGTAGGCAAAGGCCGTACTGATGATCTTGCTATGAACTGTTTCTAGAGGGTTAAAAAGACGTGGGACAGGAATCTCATGGCAGTCCAGATTCAAAGGAGCGGCGCGCCATAGAGGGTGCGACCGACGTGCGAGGATTTGAGTGAGAATGCCCTCCTTAGTGGAGAGACAAGAAATGACCTCACCGAGGATGTCGTCCAGGAGGTCCCTGATGCGGTCCGGACCAGACTGCTCATCCTGATCCTCGGATCCAGTAGGCGCACCCTCGCCGCTTCCAGCCGCTGCCGCCAAACCACCAGAGGAGGGCGTCGCCGGTGGCACAAGCCTCGCTCTCTTGGTGCATGGCGCACCGGAGTGGATCTCCATCTTCGTGTCCATTCCTGGGTTCACGCCGCATGCGAACGCCGGTATATGTGGCGTGGATTTGGAAAGACGGCTATGCGTAACTGGGGACAGGAGGGAAGGGGAGAGGAGTGGAGGGATCTGTTTAGGATCCACAAGAACAAATGATTGAACTCATCTCTTTGCATTAGATGAAGTGCTATATAGAGACACTGGAACAGGCGTTTATAGGGGGTGTTGGTTCAGATGGATCCAATGCGATTGCAGAAAGCAACCGCCATTACAAGTGGGGATTAATCCCTTAATACCATATTAATAAATCTTAACAGGATCGAAGGGGCGGCTGGAGAACAACTATATTATTAATATTGGTATTATTTCCCCAGCAAAAAATAAATATTGATATTATTTCTTTCCGGTTCGAGGAAGGAAACAAGGCACAACCTTTTAGAATAGGGAAGCACTACCCTACATGCAATAGATGCACGCTCGTCGATCGGAGTAGCAAGAGCAGGTTGTACATACACCATGCTTCTCTGCAGTGCAAACAGTTCCGCTTTGTGAGCATAGCCACGGGTGTACACGAAGCAGGGGCACGGTAATTTGTGAAGCTAGCGACGGCATGCTTTTAACGAAGCACAAGCACAGTGGTTCCACGACAAGCACGTCTTGATTTGCAAAAATAGCATTGTCATGGTTCTATAGGACGCTACGTTCTAGACTGTGCAACATGTTTCCACCCAAACATTCACCACAGAGTCATGCACATACACAGAGGAAGTGTTGTGCAGTGATAACAGACGCATAGTTTTATAGGTACAAGAGGCAAGAGCGCCTCTATACTGTAAAATATTTCAGCTAACACGTTATTTGGAGAGGCACGACCGTCACTGTGGACCTCGCAGTGAATAACTGCGGTTCGATGGGAGTCTCCTCGTATTCGGGTGTGAACGCCACATTGCGCCGCTCCGGAAACCCAAGGGTCCAACGGGCCTCCAGTGACGCCGCTCTGGCTCGTCGCCCGAGGCCAAGCTCTAGCTGTTTAAGACGGACGGAATCTCGAAACCCTAGCCACACCCTCTTCCCCCCTCTGCCCGCCGCCAGGCCATCCATTCCTCTTGCTGCTCTCAATCCTGACCCTCTCCACCATGGCTGGGCAGGAGGAGACTACTGCGGAACCCCGTGTCCATAGACTAGAGGAAATCCAGGCTAGCGAGGGTTCCTCATCTATAAGTTCACTCTGCTTCCACTTCATTTGTTTTTTCTTTCCTTCGGCTACTTGATTTAGTTGCGAAACATGAATAAACTAGACGCAGTCTTGAAACCCTAGCCAGACCCCCTTCCTCCTTTTGTCCGACTTCAGGCCATCCAATCATCTTGTTGTTCTCTATCCTGACACTCTCAGCCATGGCTGTGTAGAAGGAGACTACTCCGGAGCGCAGTGTCCAAACCCAGGAGGAGATCTCGGCTGGCGAGGCTTCCTCATCTGTAAGTTCACACTGCTTCTGTTTCATTAGTTTTTTCTTTCTTTCGGCTACTTGATTTAGTTGTGAAATGTGAATTATTGTGGTGAGCTTCCTCCTAAGTAGATGAGGGTGCATCTTGCCATCAATCTGACACCGTCTCCTTTGTCCAGGTGAAGAACCTGCTCGAGACTATGCAATATCACCTCTTGAAGATCATTGAGATAACCACAAAACTGAGCAACGAGAACAAAGCCATCATTGCACATATTATGGATGAGAAGGCGGGGCTCGAACTTCAGTGCGACAAGATGAAGCTGGAATCATACGTTATGAAAAAACAGATCGAGGAACTTCGTGCCGAGCAACCAAAAAATAAGTCTCGTCGAACTAAGTAGAAAACACCGACACTGATCGTTGTATCTGAAGCTATTAAGAAGTGCACTAAAAGTTTCTTATTTTGTCTTGGATTACCCCGTGTTATCAGTAACTTTGATAAAAATGTGTTTTGGTTTCCTGGGTCACGTTCATTCCAATTTTATGGGTACAAATGTGAACATTAACGTAATGGCCGATTCGACAGACATTGTTTTTAAAAGCATCAGCGTGAAGTCTCTGCAGCCAAGGTTCTTTGTACCAACTAGAGTCATGTCTTGTGCACTCATGAAGGCGTGGACGTTCCTGCCTTTCTTTGTTTCGGTGTTTCGGCTCACAGGCATGGGCATGGAGCGCTCAAAGGCATGGTCGGTGGTATTACATAGAATCATGCTCGCCTGTGACTCGATCAAATGGAGATGCACGGGGGTTTAGCCCACAGAACTGAACCTTTGTCTTACGCACAGCCACTGGCGTTTACTCTGTGAGGCACGGAATGGCCTATGTGAGAGATGCTGTTTTTAAAAGCTTATTTCCTTGTATTTAAAATCACGTACGTGAATTCCATACAGACACGGTTCCGTATTAAGTTGCGTCACACTTCTTTCTTGATTCTACGTATATTATTTGATAAAGACGTGGACGTTCGTGGCTATCTGTGTTTCAGTGTTAAGGGTCACAAGCACGGGCATAAAGCCCTTAAAGGCATGGCGAGCTATTATGTACAATCATGCACAAAGATTTTCTATTTGTATTCCGAATGAGTTGGTGGACTCGGTCAGAACGAGAGGCACGCACGTTACACCCATGGAGGCATGGTCACATATGTGCATTTATTATGGAAACCTAACAGAATCGGGTTTAGATGTTAACACTTTCTACTTACTCTGTGAGACACATAATGGCCAATTCGAGAGACAGAAAGAGGCACACGTTTATTGGCGCATTTCCACATGACTGGCGACTATGACATAAAGTAGCATAAACATAAAAAGACAGGAAGGTAGATTGATTTCATCAGTTGGAAGCTCCTTCGTGGCTGCTCATAGCACAAAGACAAACAAAGCCTACAGACAGTGCAAAGAAAACAACAATTGTTTGACAAGGTTTGCACAAAATGCGAACTCAAAAAGTTCACGACAATTAATAACTGCCAAGAACATGAGCAACCATCTCAAGACCTATTTTTCAGCATGCACATCTTAATGGATCCGTCAAATCCAGATATTCAACACTCCTATCTCTTAAATACTGATGCATGTGGGTGCAACTTGGTGATAATCGAAGACGAGCGTGTTTAGAAGCCTTTTGTGCCACTTCAGAACCCTTCTCTTTGTAAAATACTTCTATGAACTCCATGGGAGGGTACACAAACTTAATGTTGATGCTCTCCAGATCCTTTGCACAAAGAACAAAGAGCGTAGCAAATTCTTTGTTACCCCGGCAAGAAATATAATCTTCCAGCGTTACTGTCTTCAGACAAATGTCGCGATGTTTGAGAAACTGCCGGTGCCTACGATGCCATATGTTTTTTTCATGACACCTCAATCGTCCCTAAAAAATACATGAAAGGTTGAAAATACTTAGCATCCACAAAAAAAGATATGTATGTATGTATCCATTTGAGTCAAATTTAACATGAGCATTTTGAAATGGAAGGAGTACTCACTACAAAAAAATACACTTCCGTGATGATACGTGTTTGTCATAGTAGGTCATGTTTTCTGTCATGTATGTACATACATGACGATTTTATGACAGAATCAAGATAGTCATACCCGCGCTGTCGTAGAAGTGTTCCATGACATTACCAAAATTATCATCACGGAAGTGTCCACTTCCATGATGATAAATCGCGCCTCACAGAAGTGCTTTCGTCAAGGGTGACCGACACATGTCATCCACCGTAACGAAACGCCGTTAAGCTATCAGGTCCAGTTTTGGATCCATTAACCCGTTAACAGCCCCGACCAATGGGGATTTTCCACGTGTAAAATCATCATTGGCTGGAGGAAATACGTGTCGGCTCACCATTGGGATAGATGTCATCCACTCATTAGACAGAAGGTGCCTATGATACGTCGACACGTGGCACGACCCAACAGAGGCCCATTCCTGTGAAAGGCCGGCCCATTTGACTTGGTTCAAAAGGTGGCGGGCCAGCCCATGGAAAGCCTGTTAATGGCATGTTCGCATATAGCCCATTTACAGCCCGCTAACCTAGGGCCCGTTACGACCTATCCGAATTAGGCCCAGCAGCATCATCTGGGCCGTCCAATATGATTCTAGCCCATTTTAACTTCTGGCCCATGTATGGCCCATGACGTCTTTCGGCCCATATGAGGCCCTTTGTAACTTCTGGCCCATGTATGGCCCATGACGTCTTTCGGACCATATGAGGCCCTTTGTAACTCTTGGACCATTAACGGCCCATGGTGAAACTGGCCCGTAATGAACGGTGTATCACTTTATACCCATTAACGGCCTGTGGTGAAACTGACCCGTAATAAGCAGTGTATCACTTTATACCCATTAATGGCCCGTGGTGAAATTGGCCCGTAATGAACAGTGTATCACTTTATACCCATTAATGGATCGTTATTCCGTTGGGCCGTTTCCAGCCCATGTTATCTTTCAGCCTTCTCAGGGCCCATTTATTCTTGGGCTCATTTCCAGCATTCGTTTACTTACGGCCCGTTACTGTCATTTTCTGCTTGTGGGCCAAATTCAGCTGGAGGTTACAGTCGGCCCGTTTGTGGCCCGTTAATATGTTGGGCCGTTTTCATACCGTCATCAAATACGGCCGATTAACGATGGCCCATTATGGTCGGCCCATGAACGTACGATTCCAACTCTAGCCTGTTTACGACCATAATGAGGTCTGTTATTGGCCCATGTTTGGCCAACTGATCATACGGCCCATAGAAGGCCCATTGATGATACGGCCCATATAAGGCCCATTGTGTCTACGACCCATATATGGCCCACTGTTGAAACGACCCGTAGAAGGCCCATTGTTTTTACGGCCCGTAGGAGGGCCATGGTAACTACAGTAAATATGTAGCCCATGGTTATTGTGGCCTAGTTTTAAAAAATAGGTTATTGCGGCCACTAGCAAACCGCGGAAAAAGAACTACACTGACTACAAGCAAAGAAATAAACAAGACAATAAGGAAATAAATAAGCAAGCAACTTACGCTAGGCTATCACGGCTATTGCACATATTACATCTATTGGGCATCAAAGTTCGCCACCAGTGCAAATATAGGGAACAAAGCAGCATATAAACGCCGCAGCAAAACAAGTCCAGAACTGAAACCACTTCAGAAGAGCTCAAGAAACAATATCCTGGGTACCCATAATGTTGGCAAGATGCTTAGCAAGCTTATTAACTTTCTCTTGTTTGGCGCTTAAATCCTCCAGCACTTGCTGTTGCACCAAAAAGTATGCATCTGAATTCTGCAGGGACTTCCTTAGTCCTTCGGCTTCCTGTCACATAACATCTGATCGATGTCTTTCAACTTGAAGTTGAGACTCAAGAAGTCGAACTGATTCAGGCAACGAGTTCAAAGAGCTGGTGCCAGTAGTAGTAACCAGTAACTCGAACACTACATTAAGAAAGGACTTTGGGGTTATCTTAGTGTCTTCAATATATTTTTTATCAGCTTTCTTGGAGACCAACAGGGATGTCTCTCTATCTTGAACCTTATCTGCATTACTTCTTTTACCATTGCATAACGGGGTACTCTTCTCCAATATTTTACCCGCGTACTAAAAGAGAAACAAACAAACACATCACAGGTTTAAAATGTAGTATATGAAACTCATTTTGGTAAACCAGGTCAGTAGTAAGGTGGACAGGATAACAACATGAAACAAACATATATCTATGTAGTATGGTTAATGTATGGTCTATATCATTCTAGTTTATGTTGCCAAATCAAGATAGATACAGTTCGAATCATATCTATTTAAGACAAAGCAGCATAGACAGAATATAAGTGTGGGAAACTACACAGCAATAACAACACTTGTAATGTGCATGGCATGAGAACATAACTGTTTATTCAACTGAAACTGAAATCAACATAGAGAAAGTTACAATAGCAAACACGTTAAAGAAACAGGTTTAAAACATACCTGTTGCGCCACTGGAGTTTCAATTGCATCCTTCAAATTTGAAATTAGTTGGTATGAGTAAATACAGTGATGCAAGAGCAAAGTAGTATGAACCATAGCTACGGAACCTGACCTGAGAACAATTCTTCTTCTGCTTTAAGCGTTGACTTGGGGTTCAGAGTGGTCATCCTCGTGCTTTGGGCACTGCAGTTGCCTTACTAACTGCTCGTGTTTGGGTGCTCTGTGGTGGAGACGGTGTTGTGTCAACGGGAACTGGGTTACTATCTGCTGGGGTTGGGGTTAGAAGGGGTGTAGCTGGTTCTCTGTCCAACTGGGTAGGGGTACAATCTGCGTGAGTCTGGGTTATGTGTGGTGGGGCTGGTTCTTGGGCAAGTACAACCATGGTTCTATCTGCATCAACAGGTAGCACGATCTTTTCTGAAGACCGTGTTTTTACTCCCATAGATACTGCCATCACCCCCTCCAATTGAAATGGCTGATAAACAAGAAAAGAAATTGAATGTACATACATTGTAAGATAGACAGGTGCAATGGATAGTAGGAAAAACAGGGCATGAAATAATTCACATTTATGTTGTCTAACCAAACAGAATAGCAGGACATAATTTCACATATATGATGGCTAATTAAACAGGATAGCATGACACAATTTCACATGTATGATGGCTAACTAAATAGGATAGAATGACATACTTCAAAATATGATGACTATGTAAACAGGATGACATGATATAACTATACGATGTGTCTATTAAAGTGGTTGGCATGCCATAAATCACAAACATGTCGTCGATGGAAACATGATGGCATGATATAATTCACGGATAGAATGACATAATTTAAAATATGATGACTATGCAAACAGGATGAGATGATATAACTATATTATGTCTATGAAAAATGGGTTGGTATGCCATAATTCAGATACATACTGTCTATGTAAACATCATGGCATGATATAATTCAAATATATGATTTATATACTAAGGAAGTGAGCAGAGGGCAATTGCACATATGATGTGTCAACTAAGGAGATGGCATTCAATATTGTGTATATGATGTAAAAACTAAGCATTGCAATACAACATATGCATGATATGAGTAATATTACCCTGCCAAGTTTGAGCATACACCTCAGGGGGATAATAGGACTGGTCATCTGCCTCTGAATTCTCCGTTGAATAGCTATCCGTAACCAGCAAGATATCTGCTTCAGCAGGTAGCATTGTCTGCTCTGAAGACCTTGTTTTCACTCCAAATTTCTCCATCACCAATTCAAATGGCTGATGCACAGGAAGAGCAGTTGAATATACAAACATTGTCGACAAAAGCAATGAGAAATACAAAAAAATGACGACATGATATAATTCACATATATGACGCTTGGCTAAACAGCATGGCATTGCATAATTCACATATATGATGCCTTGCAACAAGATAACATTGCATAATTCACATATATAATGTCTTGTAACAAGATGACATTGCATAATTCACATATATGGTAATTAGACACTAAACAGGTGGCATTCACACAAAGCATGTCTAAACTAAGCAAATGACATAGCAATGCAAGATACCATACACACGATATGAGAAACATAACCCTGCCAAGTTAGAGCATGCACCTTTGGGGGGGGGATATGACTGGTCATCTGTCTCTCATTCCTCCTCTAAGGAGCTATCTGTAACCAGCAAGACATGCGCTTTGTCAGATAGCATTGTCTGCTCTGAAGACCTTGTTTCTACTCCAGATTTTTCCATGATTGTGCCGAATGGCTGATGCACAGGAAGAGTAATTGAATGTACTAAAATTGTTGACAAATTTAACACGTAATAAAAAATTGATGGCATGATATAATTCACATATAAGATGACTGGCTAACCAAGGTGGCATTGCAAAATTCACATATATGATGCCTGGCTAAACAAGATGGCATTGCATGATTCACATATACGATAAAGAAACTAAACAGATGGCATTGACACAAAGCATGTCTAAACTAAGCAGATGCCATCTTTGATGTATACAGTAAGCAATGGAAGGCACCATATGCATGATAATTACCAACATCAGCATGCCATGTTAGAGCGAAGACCTCATGGGGTAAATAGGAGTGGTCTTCTCCTTCTGAATCCCCCTCAGAACAGTTATCTTCCTCTTGATTACGATCCAAAATGGGTGGAGGGGGGGCTGCCTTTGCGCCCACCATGGAGCGACGTCTACATGAAATTTTATTGCCACGCAAGGCTCATCTCTTTTGCTCTACAGGATCGCTTCCATTGTGTACAATAACTGAAATGCATAGGAATAAAACATAGCTAGATTATGTAAGACTGCATGCACAAATCCAGAGTGATGGTAGCAAACTGTGGATAGACCCAAAACCAATGATAGCAGGCAGATAATAGCTTTAGTTAAAAAATACAGATAATGGCTCCTTTAATGTTTGTGTGCACCCAATATGAAACTCATAGTAGACACCCGAGATTAACCAGATAGTAGACAGATAGTACTGATTGCTACCCCAATATGTACCCCACAACTATTTAAAAACTCAAGATTCAACATTAGTTTGGACATGACTCGGAGTCTAATAGGTGAACACGACGATAATGTAGCATATCATATTAAGCGATGCATAACATAAGCAGACACGTCTCTCTCTTGTGGACCCGTGTAGTCCTCAAGGTCATCTAATCAGTTGATGATGGTAATGCAGTTTTCGTGGCTGCCGGCAGCGGGGAAGAAGATCTGAGGCGGTGAAAGACAGTCTGGAGAGGCGATCCCTGCTATGGTGAACTCTTCCGTCGTTGGAGGAGCTGAGCTAGGGTGGAACACAACACCGCAGGAGCAGGACAAACCATACAAGGTTTTCCTTGACACATATCTGTAACAGAAGTAATTGTGTAAGGGCTTGTTTGAATTTGAGGATTCTAACAATGCAGGGATAGGAAATAGACAGGAATAGGACAGGAATGCACGTGTAAAACAGAGAATTAAAAAACACAGTATTTCTGCCAATCTAGGTGTTTGATTCACAAGAATTGGAAGATCACAGGATGCAAAGAAGGATGGTGAGATTAAGTCAAACCACAAGAAAATGTATGGTTATAATGCTATTATGCTACTATCTCTTAGTCTTGTGCTTCATGAATAGGAATATGAAAAGGAGGACAACTGGAAATTAGAATTCCTACGGTTTTTCTTTCAAGGAGACACTAAAGGAACAAATCCTATAGTTTTCCTTTGCTCTATTCATTTGCGCCAAATTCATGAAAAGTAGTACCATAGGAAACTTTCCAATTCCTATGTTTTTCATTCACTTTTCTTTTCAAGCACTGGCGATTCTAGTAGGCAGGGTTGAGCAAGGAAAGCCTACACTAAAAATATGTTTTGTGCTACTTCTATTACTTTGGACCCAGGCCACCGCCCTAATAGCTCAACCCCTAGGCCCATCGACAAATGCACAACTCAAACATGCAGAGATAAATAATGATGGCGTTCAAGAGAGTCCATCACGAATAGCTAAGTTGCCTGGTACCTCACTGCTTGTCATATAGTAGGATAAAATAACCGTATTTCACGTTACTACGTGTGCTCAGTGGACAATATATATAACATGTAGAGTAAAAAAGAGATGCAACAAGTGTACAATCACTTTGGCGAAGCCATGTCAATCTCAGCGTGATTGGGTTGGCCGGTGAGGATGCTCCGACTGACTTGGCTGTCGGAGGAGGGGAAGAAGATCTTAGGCGTCTGGAGATGGAGCCCGAGGTACTGCTCTGCTGTGATGGAAGGTTTCATCGTTGGAGCAGCTCCGGTGAGTTGTACGACGCCGAGGCTGAAGCAGGACAAGAGAGACAACGTTAACCTGAGTGGAATTCTAATAGCATCTCCAATAGATGACGTAAAATACATAACCACAAAGTGCTAGATGTAAAATACATCCGCCACTCATCTCTGAAGTTAACTGTCGAAACTGAATTTAACTGTTGAAACTGAACTTAACTGTCAAAACTGAATTTTATTGTCAAAATTGAACGCACTAGAGGTGAGGCTACACGTCAGTCGACTGACTTTTTCATCTCTAGTGAGTCAATTTTGCAGCGGTTGGATACGAAATCAAGGGCCCGCAGTTCATCTTCAACCTCCACCCCCCTGAGCCTCCAGCCACCACTGGCCAAACAGCCGCCCCCCGCCGCCTGTGGCCGGCGGTGCGCCGCCCCGCCCGCCCTGAAAACACTCCCCACCGCTGGTCCGCCGCCGCCTCGGCTATCCCTCTAACCCCCCCACCCCGTGCCGAGCTTTTTCTCTGGTGATCCACACGCCACCGCCCCACCACCGCCCCCACCCTGAACCCTAAGATAGATAGTGGGGTGCCTCTCTGGTGAGCCCCCTCCCCGCTGTGGCTGGTTCTTCTTTAACTCCGGCGAGCCCCCACACCTCCTGAAAATCGATTGACCCAAAAGTCGATTCAGTTGACTGAAGAGTAGCTAAATCGAAGCAGCATCGCAAGCAAGAGCAAGAGCGAGAGCAGCAGTGCGAGCAAGAGAAATAGCAAGAGCAGACCAGGCAGGGGACCGAGAGCAAGAGTAGAGCAGCTGCGCGAGCGAGAGAGCGACGCCGTGCAGGAAGTGGCCGGCAATGCCGCCGTGGATGAAGCCGCGCTGTGTCGGCTCGGGACCGAGCGCCGGCAACACTGTGAGATCGAATCAAGAAGAAAATGCGGCGATTATTATACAACCTCTTTGGTGGCACCGATTAGGCCGTAGCTTCATCCGAGGAAACGGAGATGATGCTGCTCTTCCGGTGGTGGAGGTGAAGACGGCGGTGTGGGAATGGAGGTGGCACGAAAGACGAGGGGAATGTTGGTGTAGCTCCTTGGAGGTCGAGGACGGGGTGGCTGAACCGGCGGGACAACGAGATCGACGACGGATCCTCATCCTGTATGGTGGATGAGGGACATCGAGGTGTTGCCGTGGACGACGTCGTCGGGGAAGAGGCTCCGGCTGGGTGGAGGACGAAGGAGGGTGTGGGGCTTCGCGGGTTTTCGCGGCCTCGGTGTACGAATGGGTGGGCGGATGGGATGGGAGTGGGGAACCATGGCTTAGGGACGCGCTTGTCCGAAATGTGGGGTAACTTACGAAAGTACCCCCACTGATTTGAGGCGGTTCTTTCGGTTCAGGGGTATCACGGGCATTTCACGTGTCGGGATTTCACAGGAGGTGAGAGTTTTCGCGCGCGTTCTAGTTTTGGAATAGCAAGGCGCGGGTTGAGATGGAGGGTGTTGTCGGAGCACAACAAGACAAAGATATATCTTAAATATTTCGGGCTAACAAGGCGCGGGTTGAAATTTCCGGACAAGCCTAACATGTACTGTACCAAATCAATTCGCACTACAAATGTCATTCAAAACTTTGAATTCATGTTATGTTCAATTAAAATATTTCGCTATGTGTATAATGCATGCAACCTACTACCCAAATGAACGTTTTAGTGCATTCCAAATGTATATACTACCGCTTCAATACAAACTAAATTTGAATTCATTTCTCTATTTGAATAAGATCTACAATAATGATTGTTGTGAAGTAAAAGCATTTGAATTTGTTTCTCTATTTTAGTAAGATCTACAATCATCATTATTGTCAAGTTAAACCATCATTTGTGTATTATCTTCACAGCACACCACATGATTAGTCTCGAGTTACATATGAACTATGTGTACTATATGAACTTGAACTTGATGTTTTGAATCCACTTTATGTTGATTTCAAATCACAGTACATTTCAAGCTCTAGCTAGATCTTCATAATCTAAACCATGTCTCATATGTATAATGTGTTTACCACATTATGTCTGGTGCCCCGCCCCCTACGCCTACAAGTATTTAGATGTGAGTTGCAAACACCACACATTACCACAAATTCAAATAAAATGTGAAAATGTTTGATATATATTATTGTTTAGATTGTTCGATATTTAGTTTTAAGCTACAAACGCCACACATTATCACAAATTCAAATAAAATGTGAGATTGTTCGATGTATAGTATGGTTTAGATTGTTCGACATTTAGCTATGAGTTGCAAACGCCATGCATTATCACACTATGGTATAACATGTGCAAAACCACAACACGCATATCACCGCTATATTTATGCATGCATATGTTTAAAACACTATGTTCTCATATTCAAATATATGAATCCACTTTCATATCAAATTATGATCTTTGTTAGTCTCTTACACCCACACAATCCTCTAACCTTTGTAGCTACCACTAACTTTCTCTCTTGCATGCACACGCCCTCCTCGCCCTCCCCCTCCCTCAGCATTCTATCCATCGTGCACATTTAGTTTTTTTTCTTTAGGTCGTTCTCCCACAGTCTCCACAACTCCTTTCCCACACACACCGATCGATAAACCTCCCCAGCGTTGTCTACCTACAACATACACACGCACCTTCAATCTCCTCCTTTATGTGTCCTTGCCTCGTGTCTCTCATACGGTCCCCCACACGTGTAAACTCTCGCCCGTCTTTTCATCAATCTCACAACCGCACACTCCTCCCCCTATCTAGCTAGTAGCTGGGCCTCTCGCACCACCTCCTAGCTCCATTCTCTCTGTCTATCCGTCTCACTGGGCCTTATTTGCCTCTAACAAATGGACGTACACCGACCAATCTCCCGCTATACATATAGCTAGCTAGGTCCTTATAACTCGTTTTTCCCCACGCGTCGATCGATCTACCTCAGTAGTTATGTCTCTCCCTTCCTCCGACAAACAACAATTGATCTATCGATCTAGTTAGGTTTGATTACCAAACACATGGTTCCCCTTCATCATCCATGGATGTGTTCCGACAGATCTATCACACACAGGCACACACAGAAACACATCCCCGCTCTTATTGATAATATTGAAGTTCCACCCTCAGTTTGTCTAGTGGGCCTCTCCCACCATCTTCGAGAAGCAACTCCATCACCCATCCAGCACTCTACCCCTCTCCCTCCCTCTCTCTCTCTCTCTGTCCCATCCTATTTCCCGTCCTTCATTTATGTTTGGATGTCGACCGATCTCCCTCAAGACATAGCTGGGTCTTTCCATCTCAACACATATATGAGTCGTTCTACCTCTATAGTTAGGCCTTTGCCTACCCCTCCCCCCACCCCCTCCCACACACACACACCGATACATCGAGTGCTCTATTCATGTCTCCCTGCCCCACACAAACTTGACCTGTGCCCTCTGACGTTCCGGTAGGTCAGTCGCCCTATATCTTTGACTTGTACACACACACAATTTCGATGGCTCTCTTCATCGATGTTGCACCCACCCACTTGATCCTCTCTTCGACTCTAGCAATATCCATGACCCCTCCCTCTCTTCTCATGGATCGCCCGGCCCTCTATATATGATATGGATAGGCCTCCATTTCACACACATTGCATGCAAAATTTTGTTTGAGATGTCATCGATACATATTCCCACAAATACATTCACGAAATCACCCCCCCCCCAAACAAAAAACACTCACGAACGCACACGCCACCTTTCTAGGTTTGTATCTCTCTCACACACATCCACGTAGGTGGGGGACGTGCACGAAGAGAAGAGGTGCATGCACGGCGCACGTACTCCCGTCTCTTTCCCAACCACACCCGCGCGGGTACACGGTGGAGCTCATTTCTGTATGAAAAGGTAGCCCACGTGGTAATTTGACACATGTACTGGTTGTCCACTTGGTGGAGGGAGGATCGTCTACCACGGGTGAACAAACAAATTGCGACTTGACGCGTTATGTTAAAAAAAGAGGCAAACCATGTGGGGCCTACCTTAGAGGCAAGGATCTATACACTGGAGTACTTTTGATGTGTCCTGTCAACTCGCAGACGAGGAGAAGCTTGATTAGTACACCGTCTCCCCAGCCCATGGGCGCGGTGGCTCGCAGGATGAGGTGCAGCTTGCTTAGTAGTAGTAGTAGTAATGTACGCCTTAGGCCCGCTCCCTCACCCACGCGTGCGGTGGCTCGCATGACGAGGAGAAAATTTTACTACTCCCTATGTTTACTCCTTGTCCCTACTACCTTGGTTAGAGATATTATCATATTGTTTGGAATATATATGTCCTTTAGTAGATTTCAATATGAACTACTAGTACATACTCCAAACACTGATGTATATAGACGTATTTTATAGTGTAGATTCACTCATTTTGCTCCATATCTAGTCCATATTTGAAACAGATGTAATAGTACGCACTCTCCCTCCCCCCTCGACCCTCGCCCACATGGTGGACGTGCAGAAATTCATTCGGTCTCATATAGCCAGAACGATATATACTGTAGTACCATTATTGCTCGACTTCCTGAAGAGGCGAAGAGCCAATCACAAGGTTAATATTTTGGAGATGCCAAGCGCAAGGTTTATAGGAGAACGAGTAGGAGGTGCCGCGTCATTTATAAATAAAGTTTTTTTCTTCAGTGGCACGTACGCAATATAATAGGTCCATATGGAGAGAAAAGGAAACATCTCCACTATATACATAGTCAGGACGGGCCAGCCTACACGGCTGCTTGTTGGGGTTGCTCTCTTCATACTCTCTTGCACAAAACGACTGTGGCCACATCTCTAACATCCCGTCAGATCACTTCCGCCGGGGGAAGGTGTGGATGCTTAGTGTAGATGCGGTTGCCATCGCTGACGGTGAAAACCCACTGTCGGCATGTCCCGGTCAGGGGTCCCCGCCGTTCTCTCTCACAAAGCCGGTGAGGTTGCCTTCATCCCTTGCTCACTGCTGCGACATGGGCAGTTGCCGCCTCCCACCGCCCTCCTCAAGGTTGAGCTACGTCCCGACGTCCCTCAGGTACAACTTCCTTTACAGCCGGCTTGCACCACTGCTCCAGCTGCCCACATCACTCCATGTGGATATTTCTCTACTTCTTTGCCCCGCACATACCTCTACTAGCTTCTATGTATTGTATTTGTGATGAGTTTATGTCTGATCAACTAGTCCCAGTAATCTTATTCTAATCATGCTTCTTCAATTTCTTTGCCATAGGGATGCTCATCTCGATTTTGGTGAAACTGCACAAAATGATCCGATGGTCAAAAGGTTGCAAACTTCATTTATTGGGAAGCTCGAATGTTGCCAGCAAATTAAAGCCTGGTTAGGGTTTACGGTTCAAGGGCTAGGGATTGCATGGATCATTTTTTTTATTTAGCTACCTCTGTTCCAAAATAAGTGTCAACTTTAGTAGTAGTACAACTTTGTACTAAAGTTTGCATAAAGTTGAGACACTTATTTTGGAACGGAGGGAGTACATATTTGCTATGATCTGTCAATCATTGAGATGCAATAGCATGCATGTTAGTCTCCTTTATTTGATGAAATGTTGCAACAGGCAACCTTGGATGGAAGATACATGTAACAGAAGCTGGAAGCTTCATAGCATTGTACTATCTCGCTGATAAATTACAGTACGTACTATACTAGTACTTCCTCTGTTCCTAAATATAAGTCTTTGTAGAGATTTCACCATGAACCACATACAAATGTGTATAGATGCATTTTAAGTGTAGATTCATTCATTTTGTTCTGTATGTAGTCCACCTAGTGGAATCTCTACAAATACTTACATTTAGGAACGGAGGGAGTACTATTAAAAAGAGTTAGGTGTTGCACAGTGTCCAGAAAATATGGTGATAGTGTGAGGTGGGCCATGTAATCACCGAGCCTGCGTGTTTTCACTGCTCTTGCACTCCTCCGCTGTAAGAATGGAGAAAATTGTAATCTAGTAGTACCTCCTTTCTCCGAAAGCGTGGGACATCCAGCAGTCCTACCACCTCAGTAATAATGACCAATGAGCCGTCAAATCACATAGACCTAGCAGTAAGTTGGACGAACAAAACAACCATCACCCTTGAATCTGCTTCTCCCTTCAACACAGGCGCCAGTGAGAGGTCGCGTCCGCTCTGCCCGGGCATGAATACGGCACCGATTCTTTGGAGCGGCGCTGACCGTTTCGGGCGGGAAGTGCACGCATGCGATGGAGGGGCTTTGGGTGGGCCAGGCTGGTTAGGAGCGGGCGTGGCAGCTGTCCACCTGTCCCCTTTTTTGCATGGATTGTCCGCCTGTCCCTACCGGACGCCCGGAAACGAGAGGATGCACCGACTCTTGCAGCTAAAATCATACACTACATACCATCTCTCTGTAGGAGTAGGTCGATATGTCGCTCTCTCTAACACACAAATGTTGTTAAACACACACACACACACACACACACACACATGTTCATAGAATAGGAAAATCGTGCGAGTGCGAAGCCACAGGAAGTGAGATACAAATGGAGTACGTACAAGAAGAGAAGAGGTGACGAATATTCCATCAAACCTGGACTCAGGAGTAGTACTCCCTTAGTCTAGGTGTTAAGTCATCTTACAGAAATCAGATATTCCCAAAATGTTTAGGCATCGTCCATTAACTTCCATCTCAATCCCCTCATGGCCTTGTTGTTAGAGAGCATTGTTACTTAGGGAGCGTTTGGATCCTTAGCAGGAACAGCTTATAGCTTAGCCGGGCAAGGTTAGGCATTAGGAACTGTTAAAATATGTTAGCTTTTGTGGTCCAGCTAGCTTGGGTGGGCTAGAAAAACCTTGCTAGCTCAGGAGAGCTAGATCGGCTCACTTCCGATGGCAAACTTCGCGTAGTAGTAACATATGCATGTTACTAGTCCAAGTTACTCACCACTATGACCAGCCTAAGAAATGTAACTAAACGCTCCTTACTCTATCGTGTTATCTCCCCCGAAAACCAAATGCATGGAGCGCAACTACGCATTGATCGATCAAGAAATCATAGTCGGCTCGCATGCGAGTTAATACATGGCCCTGGATGGTAGCTAAAACGACATCTCTTAGTTGTTTGGATTAATTGTTGTGTTTAGAGACAAAAATCAGGGCTTTGATTGGAGGAATGACCAGTCAACTTTCTCCTTATCCTCCAATCTACTTGCACATTGGTCCCGCTGCACCTTCTAACGTGACTTATTACACCTAGACGGAGGGAGTAGTACGAGATACGGTGGCACATTGACTTAGGTCGAATACAAGTGCCCAAAATTGTGTGCATGTTATAATAAGGATTCACTTAAAATAGTACGTGAGCGAACAGAGGGATCAATTGGACAGTGTTCCAGAGCAGTAGCGAGATGTGTGAGGTAAGATACACCGCTGGCGCTTTTAATTTTTGTTATTAATTTGTTTGTTTCACCCTCTGACTGGTGGGACCCAACGTACTACATGGAGAGAGGTAAGGTGACAAAGGCTGCATTATTTTTGCACCACTGTGGATAGTCTTACCACCAAAGCCACATGACACGATTATGATTTAAATCCCAATGACTCCCACACACAAAAAACACGGCATGCTTGTCACACGAATGCAGGAATGTATAAAAGGTTATTTTCCTCTCGTTGAACATAATGGGAGGGTTGTGTAGCTCGTTAGCCTGTTCGCTCATCAAACTTGAGGTCTCGGATTCGATAACTACACTTGAGCATAATTCATGCCAGGAGGATTCTTTGACTGGTCAAAATGGATGGATACGGAGCTATACGATCTCGCTCTCTGAGGGAGTCCCAGATTAGGGGGTGTACGGATAGCCGGACTATGACCTTTGGCCGGACTCCTGGACTATGAAGATACAAGATTGAAGACTTCGTCCCGTGTCCGGATGGGACTTTCCTTGGCGTGGAAGGCAAGCTTGGCGATACGGATATGTAGATCTCCTCCCCTTGTAACCGACTCTGTGTAACCCAGCCCTCTCCGGTGTCTATATAAACTGGAGGGTTTTAGTCTGTAGGACGAACAACAATCATACCATAGGCTAGCTTCTAGGGTTTAGCCTCTCTGATCTCGTGGTAGATCTAATCTTGTACTACCCATATAATCAATATTAATCAAGCAGGAGTAGGGTTTTACCTCCATCGAGAGGGCCCGAACCTAGGTAAAAACATCGTGTCCCTTGTCTCATGTTACCATCTGCCTAGACGCACAGTTTGGGACCCCCTACCCGAGATCCGCCAGTTTTGACACCGACATTGGTGCTTTCATTGAGAGTTCCTCTGTGTCGTCATCTTCAGGCCCGATGGCTCCTCCGATCATCAACAACGAAGCGGTCTAGGGTGAGACTTTTCTCCCCGGATAGATCTTCGTATTCGGCGTCTTTGCACTGCGGGCCAATTCGCTTGGCCATCTGGAGCAGATCGAAAGCTACGCCCCTGGCCATCAGGTCAGATTTGGAAGTTTGAACTACACAGCCGACATCTGCGGAGATTTGATCTTCGACAGATTCGAGCCACAGCCGGGCACGCTGCACTGTCATGATCGGCATGATCTAGCTCTGCCACCAAACAGTGTCCAGGAGGACGCCCCAGCGTCCGCTCCGACCCTTAGCTCGGAGCCGACTGCGCAAATCGAGGACGGGTGGCTAGACACCGCCTCAGGGGCTGGAATCCCTATGGCGATCGAGCCGAACACCAGCCTTGTCCTTTGCGAAGCTCGTGGCTCCAAGGTGCCGGACTCCTTTCCGGACACCGAACCTTCCGCACCCCTGTCGATCGAACCCGATTGGGCGCCGATCATGGAGTTCACCGCCGCGGACATCTTTCAGCACTCGCCCTTTGGTGACATTCTGAATTCACTAAAGTCTCTCTCTTTATCAGGAGAGTCCTGACCAGACTATAGTCAGCAAGGTTGGGATGTGGACGATGAAGAAATTCAAAGCCCACCCACCACCCACTTTGTAGCCACTGTCGATGATTTAACCGACATGCTCGACTTTGACTCCAAAGACATCGACGGTATGGACGACGATGCAGGAGACGAACAGGAATCAGCGCCTATAGGGCACTGGACAACCATCTCATCTCACAATGTATACAAGGTGGACACACCTAAAAGAAACGACGATGAGGAACAAAGGGGCGCAACGAGGGATCGTTCCCTCGAAAAGCAATCAAAGCAGCGGCGTAAGCGCCGTGCCAAACCCAACCTCGACAGAGACCCAGCCACAGAGCAGGGCAAACCGGCGGACGACGAACATGCCATTGAGAAACCGTCCGAACAGGGCAACTTGGGTGAACAAACCGAACGACCCGTCCCCGGCAAAGATAATAGTCCGGACGACCTCACGCCAGACAAGTTGTTGGAGCAAAAGAACCTCCACAAAAGGCTCGTCGCCACTGCGCGTAGCCTGAAAAAGCAGAAGCAGAAGCTCAAAACAGCGGAAGATGCACTCAGAATTAGATGGGGCAAAGTACTCAACACCGCAGACAAGTACGGCGACAGTCGCCACACAAAGAGCTATCCGAGGCGAAAATTACTACCGGAATTGATGAGGAGGCCTTAGAGCCCCCGCAATCAAAAAATAAGGAAGACACCCGGTCGGATAAACAACCCCATGGCCAAAATAGAGCGGCAAGGGGCGCCGCACTTCTGCCGGCACGCGATCCATGCAAGGATTCACATCAAAAAGACAGCCTAGCCAGATCTATCTACAGGCCAAGAAAGCAAGCTCTAGTAAGCAATGCAACGCAACAAGCATCCGAACGTCACGGCACACCCAAATACAGGGGTGCCACACACCCCTATGTTTCACCGATGAGGTGCTGGACCATGAATTTCCAGCGGAATTCAAGCCCGTAAACATAGAGGCATACGACGGAACAACAGACCCTGGAGTCAGGATTGAGGATTATATCCTCCACATACACATGGCTAGAGGAAATGACCTCCACGCCATAAAATACTTACCCCTCAAGCTCAAAGGGCCAGCCCGGCATTGGCTTAAAAGCCTTCCCGAAAACACCATCGGAAGTTGGGAAGAGCTCGAGGATGCTTTTCGAGCAAATTTTCAAGGGACCTATGTCTGACGTCCTGATGCAGACGATCTAAGTCATATAACTCAACCGCCCAGAGAGTCAGCCCCGAAACTCTGGAACAGATTACTCACTAAAAAGAACCAGATAGTCGACTGTCCGGACGCCGAAGCCTTAGCAGCTTTCAAACACAGCGTTCGAGATAAATGGCTCGCCAGACACCTCGGCCAAGAAAAGCCAAGAACAATGGCCGCACTAACAAGCCTCATGACCCGCTTTTGCATAGGAGAGGATAGCTGGTTGGCAAGAAGCAGTACCAGCGACCCAAGTACATCCGAAGTCAGGGATGGAAATGGGAAACCACGACGTAGCAAGGACCAGCGCCGAAACAAGGGAAACAGCCCGAAGAGCACGGCAGTCAACGCCGGATTCAAAAGCTCTCGACAGAATTAGAAGAAGCTGCCCCTCAAGGATAACAGGGACGAGCTATCTAACCTAAGCAAAATCTTGGACAAAACATGCCAAATCCATAGTACTCCCGGAAAGCCTGCAAACCACACCCACAGGGATTGTTGGGTCTTCAAGAAATCCGGCAAACTTAACACCGAACACAAGGGGCTCGACACACCAAGCGAGGACGATGATAAACCCCACAAGCAGAGCATCGGAGAACAAAAGAAGTTCCCACAAGAAGTCAAAACAGTAAACTCACTTCACGTGACAAAAGGGAAAAACAGAGTGGCGCCTATAGAGATACGCGCCATACGGCCTGTCCCAGAGGAGTCCCGCCACTGGTTGTTACAACCAATCACCTTCGACCATCAGGATTACTCTAGAAGTATCCGGAATGCAGGCTGGACTGCCTTGGTATTAGATTCGGTAATTGACGGACTCCACTTTACACAAGTCCTAATGGACGGCGGCAGTGATCTAAACCTGCTATACCAGGACACAATCCGCAAAATGGGGTTAAACCCAACAAAAATTTGCCATGGCAACACTTCCTTTCAAGTGGTAACGCCAGGCCCAGATACCCATTGTACGGGTTCTCTCCTGCTAGAAGTTGTGTTCGGCTTCCCCGACAACTTCCGCCGCGAAAAGCTAACCTTTCACATCGCCCCATTTACAAGTAGCTATCAAGAACTACTGGGACGCGAAGCTTTCGCCCGCTTTAATGCAATCCCGCATTATGCATCCCTTACGCTTAAAATGCCCGGTCCGCGAGGCATCATCTCATTAAAGGGAAATATCGAGTGTTCCTCGAGCGCGGAAGACTGTGCGGCTGCCTTGACAGCCACACATTAAACCAGCTTTACTAGTCAAAGCACCTCAATAGGTCGTTCAGACCCCGGACATGGCTAGGCGAGTCCGGCGTAAACATACAAAGGCTTACTAGCCGCATACCCCTGTACAAGGGGCTCCGCGCGTATACAACAAGAGACAATAAAGCTCAATTCTACCCACTCTCCAAACTATACTTTGTTTATTTAATATAACATACATTTTTGCATGATTGTTTTCAACTAAGCTCCTCTCTTTTACATATGAACACCGTGCTACACCTGTCCAGGATACGGCACAACGGAGACACAGGTGCAGACGTGTAGTAGGGACCCATTCCAAGGATTCTTTTCAGATTAAGACCCTGCGTAAACCTTTTTTACTGTCTCTTGTTGATAACATCCCCTGGTTTCTTTTTATAACCGAGAAGGGGGCTGGCGTCTTGGCATGTGGCCACGTCAGAATTTTGCACGTACCCGGACACCAGGGGCTTCTTACCAAGGGCACTGTTCAGCCCGTTTTCATAAAGACCGAATACCTTAGGGAGTGTTCGGCGTCGCGAGTTTGGCCTTATATGCATCAGCTCCAAATCATGTCTTTGGTCAAATGTTGGGTTTGCCCGGCTCTTGTGTTTTGCTGCCTTACGTTCCGCTCTATCGGCTAAGGCGGCACCAGGAGAACTACTACGATTGTGCCCCGGTTCGGCCAGGCGAGCACCTCAGTAGAGAAAGCCGAAAACTGACTGTCATGATATAGCGTGAGACTGGTCAACCACTCGATGACCCTCCAGAATCTTTAGGATTCCCCCGCATTAACGAAGGGCCGCTTCCCGGTCAGGCACACACGCGCCCCGAATTCGGGTGAGCGAGGTGCCCCTAGGGGCTATATAGTAGCCCCACTGTCAAACTCCTATGGCTAAGTGAAAGTGATAAAGCATTATAGTCCAATTGCCTAGTTCGCTGCGCTATCACCTCCTTTATAGGACCTAGAAGTTGGATCAAGTGTGAAAATGCGCCTTCTGCAAACACCCCCGCATTATATGCGTGGGGGCTGAAGCCAAAGACTGCCATCTTTCAGGTTATATACACATATACATTAACTGCCGCACAGGAGGTATTCTAATTCTTGGAAGCACTAGTATAAAAAGCTTTTATATTCTATCGAAACATTGTCTTACAATAATACATGTTTTTCGAACATAACATCCTTCGAGCACTACGTCTCTATTAAACGAGCTCCCTACAGAACTTCCTGAAAATAGTGCTCGGCAGGTACTCGGCTTTTGTCTGAATCTTGGGATGCAACAGCACTGGCCTTCATCTCCGCCCAGTATGTCTTGACACGGGCAAGAGCCATCTGTGCACCCACTATGCACGCCGACCTCTTCATTGCATTAATATGCGGCACCGCATCAAGGAACTGCTGCACCAATCCAAAATAACTCTCTGGCTCGGGCCTTTTCAGCTACAGATGACTCACGACATACTTCATGGCGAGTCCGGATAACCTATTCAGCTCCGCCCATGCGGCCAAACGATCGGTTAATGGAAGTGTGCGCTCTGGATTGTGGAACTGCGACCAAAAAAGCTTGTCCACTTCGTGGTCCTTCTGATCGCGGAAGTGTTCGGCCGCGTCCGCGGCACTCGCCGCCAAGTCCAGATAAGTGTTCGCCGCACTCCACTGCCGGTCCAACGGAGCGTATTTCGGATCCCCGAACTTCATCCGCGGCATAAAGGGCTTTCCAGCCGTGATATCTCCGGCCTGACGTAGCTCCTCCTTCATAGCTCTCATCACAGAGCGAGTATCCTTGGCCTCGGTAGTGACCTTTTCTAGGTCCTTCTGAGCCACCCGATCTTCTTTTTCAAGAAGCTTGCAGCGGTCGGCAGCATTCTTCAACTTTACGGCCATCTCGGCCATTTCCTTCTTGCTTTGGCAGTGAGCAGCCTGTTTGGCTTTCAGCTCTTCAGCCGCCTTTAAGGCAGCCGCATCGCTTTTTCGGGCATGCTCCTTGGCTCGGGCAAGTTCCGCCCGAAGGTTCTCCATGGTAGCGGCACCATCTGCATCAAGCACACATGTTGTAAGGTACGGGCATCAAGCTCCTCTTACCAGGTGTCTTCGGAGAAATTACATACCTTGTGCCTCATCCAGCTGCTTGTTGACAAGCGCGATGTCGGCATCTACCACGTCAAGTTGCCGCTTTAGTTCGGCAAATTCATCAGTCCGGCTAGCCACCGAACACTTCGCCACCTGCATAGGAAAGGCGACATATCATACCTGGGATTATGATCCTCAGCGCGCCGTCGTTTTTGACAACGCACCGAGTCTCAGGGGCTACTATGTATGTAGGGCGCATCTTATATGCGGATCTGTCAAAAGGTACATCATTTCACGTACCTCAAAACCTGTCAGTAAACTCCTGACGAACTCGTACAACCTGCTCTCTGCGGATGAAATCCTTCCGATCACCGTCCATCAGCACACGGTGTTCTTCTGAGATAGACGCACGCCCGAGCAGATCCTTCAGCTCCTTCGACCGTGCACCGGACGGTGCCGGACTCATCCGATAGCCTTTTTCGAAGGCCGGACACGGAGGGCCTTGGGGGGCCATACGACTGCCTTCGGGCTCTGCCGGATTCGAAGAAACCCTCCGTGACGACACCTCAGGGTCGCCCGCCTCGCAAGGCGGTATGGCAGGGGGAGGCGTTCCGCTCTCCATCATCTCCAGATGATCCCCTGAAGATGAGCTCTGCTGAGAAGGGCTAATATCCGAACTACAAGGTAAAATTTCGGTTATCTTCCTCAGAAAAATAATGGGGATGTCTCTCATTTTAGAACCCCCTCTTTACTTACGGCTCGGTGGAGATCCGATCCCCTTGTGGACGCAATGCGATAGAGGCACCTCCCGGCGCCGGACCCTCTGATGAAGATTTCTTCCCCCGCTTTGAGGCCATGGCCTCCGGGTCTTCAGAGGCGGTCCTCTTCTTCCCCTGGTTAGAGGAATTCTTGATTCCTCCTTTCCTGACAGCCTCCTTCATGGAGGCAGTAGCTCCCTTGTTCCCCTTTTTCCTTCTTCCAAAGGCGCAACCTCCAGCATCCTGGTTAACACGGGATCCGGCGTAGTCTCAGGGAGGGGGGCCGGACACCTGATTAGCTTTGCTTTCGCTATCCACTCCTGTTTAAGGGAAAACTCTTTTAAAAAGGGCAATTCTATGATAAATATGCGGATAGCGTGTCTGGGTACAGGGCTACTTACTTGAGTATCCGGGAGATTGCATCTCAGACCTGCATCCTCGGACGAGTCCGGACACATTGCTTGTGATCCGAAGAACAATTTGTATATCTCCACGGGCGTCGCGCCCATAAAATGTTGGAGGGCTCGCGGTCCGTCTGGATTAAACTCCCACAGGCGAAGGGGGCGACGTTTGCAGGGTAGGATGCGGCGAATCAACATAACCTGCGTCACTACGGCCAGATTGATATCTCTTTCTAGGATATCTCGAACGCGGCCCTCCAACAAGGGCACATCCTTGGACGGCCCCCAGTTAAGCCCTTTATTGACCCATGACGCCAGCTGTGGTGGGGGACCCGAGCGAAAGGCAGGTGGGGCCACCCATTTGGTGCCCCTGGGAGCTGTGATATAAAACCACTCTCGTTGCCATAAGCTGAACTCCTCTTGAAAAGAGCCCTCGGGCCATGAAGCATCGACAATATTGCTTATAACGTCACCTCCGCACTCTGTGTGCTGCCCCTCGATCATCTTTGGCTCTACTTTGAAGGTCTTAAGCACAATCCGAAGTGAGGAGTAATACGGAGGAAGGCCTTGCACACGACAATGAACAAAGAGATATGGAGGATGGGCTCCAGAGCTAAGTCGTGAAATTTCAGCCCGTAATAAAACATGAGCCCCCTCACGAAGCGGTCCGTTGGGAAGCCTAGCCCCCGAAGAAAGTGAGACGCGAACACCATGCTCTCACCAGGATTAGGAGTCGGAATAACCTGCCCTTGAGCAGGCAGCCTGTGCGAGATTTCGCCGGTTAGATACCTGGCATCTCTTAGCTTTTGCACGTCTTCTTTCGTAACAGTGGAAGGCATCCACCGGCCTTGAAGGTTGGAGCCGGATATCATCGAAGGTCCGAAGCGCCTGAATCTGGAGCTTTGGGTGTTGGAACTCAAGGCAAGAGGCGGATTTGATTGAAGATTGAGAGAAAGGAGTCGAACCCTGGTCTCTTTATAAATAGGTTGAATACCAAGAGCCCTCCCCGTGACCGTTTGGGACTCATCTTTGATTGAGGAGACATACCAACAGGCACGTTACCCACGCCCGTATTGATGAGAATCCCGGAATAAGGGGACACGATCTCTGCTTTGACAAGACGTGCCAAGGAAACCGCCTCGCTAAACGCGCTGAGGAGGGACAGTAAAACGATTTGATTAAAGGCTTGGCCGTGGCGTGATGTCATGCTGCGGAATACGTCAGCAGATTAGATTTGTGCAAATATTATTCTCTCTAGGGTGGTATGTGGAACTTGTTTTGCACAACCGGACACTATCCTTGTGTTCAAAATCTTCTATGAAGTATTTGGAGGAGGAACCCACCTTGCAATGCCGAAGATAATCAGCGCGTCGGAGTCGTCGTCATTGAAGCCTGGTTCAGGGGTTACTGAGGGAGTCCCGGATTATGGGGTGTCCGGATAGCCGGACTATGACCTTTGGCCGGACTCCTGGACTATGAAGATACAAGATTGAAGACTTTGTCCCGTGTCCGGATGGGACTTTCCTTGGCGTGGAAGGCAAGCTTGGCGATACGGATATGTAGATCTCCTCCCCTTGTAACCGACTCTGTGTAACCCTAGCCCTCTCCGGTGTCTATATAAACCGGAGGGTTTTAGTCCATAGGACGAACAACAATCATATTATAGGCTAGCTTCTAGGGTTTAGCCTCTCTGATCTTGTGGTAGATCTACTCTTGTACTACCCATATCATCAATATTAATCAAGCAGGAGTAGGGTTTTACCTCCATCGAGAGGGCCCGAACCATTGTAAAAACATCTGCCTAGATGCACAGTTCGGGACCCCCTACCCGACATCCACCAGTTTTGACACCGACACTCTCTCTCCAGTATATATATACAAGCTGGAGCCTCAGCGCTTGTAGTTTCTCTCTTCACACTCTCTCACCCTCTCCGGATCTAAACAAGACTTCATTGGCCTCTCTCTCTCTCCTCACTGCTGGTCAAAGAGCTGGCAGGATCCATCCGCTAGGGAGGGAAGGAGGCTTAACGCTGTCACCATCGGCGAGGGAGGGAATCCACTACCGGCGCAGCTGTTCACTTTCACCCAGTGGTGGCACGGGAGGGCCTCCGACTCCTTCTTCTTTGTCGCCGTACATAGTGTGGGCCGAACAACCTCCGATCGCCCACCGAACCACACCCCAAGAACCTTAAGGTATAATTTACTTATTCCACATGCATTCCTCTAGCTGCATGTGGGCTTTTTCCGCTTCTGCACTCGAATCTAGGTGTTGGACCAAACAGGAAAGTAGTGGGGAAAGTTGTATACCATGAATCTAGGATGTGGTTCAAAGAGGAAAGAATGGGGGAAAGTAGTGGGAAAAGTTGTATAGCATGAATCTAGGACGTGGTTCAAAAAGGAAAGGAAGGGGAAAGTAGTGGGGAAAGTTGTATCACATGAATCTAAGATGTGGTTCAAAGAGGAAAGGAATGGGGGAAAGTAGTGGGGAAAGTTGTATAGCATAAATCTAGGACGTGGTTCAAAGAGGAAAGGAAGGGGGGAAAGTACTAGTACAGACTGGCTATCCCGCACCTACATTGGTCGAAAAGGGAAAACAATGACAAATGCAGTACGCACATCTGTAACAAACTGGTCTTTTCTTTTGGGGGACAAGGCTGTAGAGTTTGAGGAGGACTAGATTTGTTGTGCTCACATAGGGAAAGGTGTCTAAAGATAACAAAACTAGGACCAACACAAATATGCTCCTTGATTGTTTGTTCTTTGTTGCAGCAGACTGTGCATCAACCCAGTACATCGTTAGATGCACATGGTGCTGGTGCGTCCATTGTCCCGTGCAACTCTTTAGCTATTGCTAATCTAAGGCCCTGTTTGGTTAAAAACGCCCTAGTCCCTACCTGCTTGGTTCCAGGGACTGAACATGGACTAGAGGTTATTAAATGACATGCTAAAAGACCATGTTACCCCTAGTAATGAACTAATAGGGACAAGGTGCAATGCGTGGCAGGGGCAACTGTCGGAAAAATTCCCAAAAAGACTCTTCCTCTGGGTCTTCTTTCTTTAGTCCCAAATGGCCACTTTTAATCCCTAAAAGTCCTTCCTGTTTTGTTTAGATGGGACTGACACGGAGTTTTTTAGTCCCTAGACCAAAATGTCCCTATAAACAAACACCCTCTAATAATGCCACTGGAAAATTGATGCGATGCCATAGTTAAAAGCAAATTACATGTTTAACGAATTTTATTGTTAATATAATCTCTCTGGTAATATTAATCAATGCCACCGTTTGAGAAATTCTATTGTCTTGCTTTCTTTCCCATTTAGATAAGGTAGATGCTTCTTTTTGTTGGCTTCTGTGTCATCCGCTGTTATTGACCACTAGTTGTTTCCTTTGCACCTTTGTGTAAACAGGGTTATCTACTTCACCTCGTTGCCATTGTGACCTTTTGTTGCACTTCACAAAACACTTTCTTTAAGAGTGTTTTGTGCAGTTCAACCAAAATGTCACACTGACAACGTTGCTTGATTGCTTGATCTTAGTGGAACTGAACAAGAGGAGATCTTACTTCCTATCCATGTTGGCAAATTTGGTTTAGATCTTCTTCTTCTGAGTTGTTTGAATTCCGCATCATGAGAGGTCAGTACTAGCCTTCTTTCACATGATTCTGCAGTGTGCTTTCATATGTTGTGCTACTTGTACGGTAATGTTGCTTGATTTTAGTGAACTGCACAAATGGAGACAAGACTTTCAATCTGTATGTGCACCGTAATATTCCATTAAGGTAAGATAAGGATATTTCACAACTGTTGGCCTGTATTTTGCCACTTTCATCAGAAAATTAATGTCATTGTTTAGTGCTATACTTGTGCTCCCTAATTGACATGCCAAATCTTACATTGAAGGCAAAGCTTATCTGTTATTGAACCAAGTGATGAAGGGGAAGAACAAGCAGAAGAAAAATAAAAATCAACTCCCGCTGCTGTAATGAAGCACTAGAACTGTGATGACACAAGTAATGATGTAGTTTTGCATCTTAATTTATTGCTATGGCTGGAACGAGCAATTTTTTGCCACTGATTTGATGCCACTCTTAATGTAATACATAATTATCTCTACTTGTGCAAACAGGGATCTTCTTTGAAGATACCATATATTTTAGTGGAACTGCACAAGAAGATGTTGGAAACATTAAACTAATCGAGGAGTATATAGTAAGCATGGCCACCATAATAGATAGCAACAGATGGTTCCGGAGAAGTGTTTCATCTGTATGCTCTCTACACAATAAGCCTCCTGACAAAGGTTGGTACTCGCCCACTGATTTCATCCATATGATTGAGCTTTGTCATCTCTATTGGTGTTGTGCTACTATTTAGGTACTGTCATGAAAAAGTGGTATTGTCACTGAGAAATGCTTCGTCTGTGTTGTTTTAAATTTTTCCTTTCCTTTTTTCGAGCAAACATGGACGCTAGCATTTAGTTGTCCTCTTGTCTTTGCACAACAAGATCATCCTCCTCTAAAGAAGAATATGGAGTACGTGAAGTGACTAGTTCTGATTATGCCAGGATGAAGAAGCCATGTCTATCTTCTCATCAGAAGGAGCAGTTGAAGGATGGTTCCATTACTCCCCACAAGACCAAACTAACTTCAGCTCAGAAGGACTGACAAATCTCCATTTTCTTGCTGTGATGCACGAGTACAATGTTGTTCTAGGATTCTTTCCGGTGATCTCCATTTTTCTAAAAATGTGCTCTACATGGACCATGTAGGTGCCTGTTTAAACTGTCAATTCATAGTACAGTTTGCTTTATACTAATCACTTTTTTTGTATTTGTGCAAACATGGGTGCTCAGCTTGATTTCAATGGGAACTTCACAAAATGTTCCTGAATACATCGAATCATTCATTTCCACCACAAGAAAAGAGGTGCCGATAAGTTCAAGGCGTTGCAACATATAAGGGCGAAAACATACAAGCTACACGGGAATTTGGTTGATTTTGGTGGAACTGCACAAAAAGAACAGCTGGTTTATTTAGCACGATGTGTCATGTCAATGTCCAAACTGATGGCAAAACCTGCCCATTCCACAATCGTAAGCATTTGATATTTTGGAATGGGACAACCTTGTCAAATTTTGCTCATTGATTTTAGCAAAAGACATGTGTTTGATATTTTCGAATGGGACGCCCTTTGCTATCAGCAGCGTCGATCAATTTTTTCTTTATTCTTTAGTTGTGAAGTAAATATTGGCTCTGACATGTGAATCGCTGAGATGCATCATCATCGGTTGTTTTGAATGTTCTCTATGAATTGCCAGGCCTGTGTGTTTGATTGCAATGTACAGGAATGCTAAAAAGCTTCTCAAACTCTTTGTACTCCTTCTGTTCCTTTTTACTTCGGACATTGTGAAAGTGCATACTTTTTTCTATAAGATTGGTCAAAGTAGAGATACTTTGACTGCAGACAAAACTTGTATATGATGGGTCATGACAGCCACACCGGGGTGATAGGTGAGTCTCGACTGTAGCACCTCGCTGTGATTTGGTGGATGGCACGCGGGCCCGGATGCTTTGAAATGTCCCGCATGTAGATAGAGCGGCTAGTCATATAGGAGTGCTCAATATTGTGCACCGCGACCAAGCCGAAGAGGAAAACGAGAGAACTACGTAATTAATGCATGAGTTTAATTAGGGTAGTTTTGTAAAGTAGTATGAGATACATTCCTCCAATCGCAAAATTCCTTGGTTCATGTGATTTGAGATTTGAGCCCTATAAACCAGAAGGGAGGGAGTATTGCATGGCTGCACGTGGTGTAGTCTAGTCACTTGTTGAAATCTCTAGAAAGGCAAATACTCCTTTCCGGTTTACAAGGCTATACTACTCCCTCCGTCTAGGTGTGTAAGTGATCTTACGAAAACCAAATAGTCCCAAAACACTTAGGCATGGTGCATTAACTTCTACCTTGTTTCTTGTTTCTTGACATATCAACCAATAAGAGATGAGAGGTGTGCATGCTTTTAATGACTTGCAATGGCTAGTTCATTGCAAGCAATGCTATTAATTAGCAAAGAAACATTGGTGACCCCAGGAGGAAACGGTGCTAAGCGCGTGGACCTATGTAGAATGAGTATCAACCAATGGATGATGGAGTTTAATTGTTAAACAATAGCAATTTTGTCTCATGCAAGAGCCTGGCTACTATATGCGTGCTCCAAGGCACCGCACCACGCGAGTGTTCACAACTGCCACGTTCGGGTTGCGCTTGGCTCTTCGCCTCTTTGAGAAGAAGAACAATGATGTTACTCCTACTTCTACAATATCGAATCCACTGCTGCATGTCTGTCCACCTCGTGCGGGAGGGATAGCGTGTAGCGAAAGCTTCTACTTACTGCTCCTACCTTTGCGTCTATGACAGGTGGGCCCAACAAGTGGTTGGCCCTCCTGTCATGCAGCCAAAGGCAGGTGCAGTTAAGGCACCGGAGCTCAGTCCGCGAGGGAGAGGGTGTTGTAGTAAACAAATTTCTCGGTCTTGTACGAGTTGACGCGACACATCAAAGCACTGCACTCGATATAAGTCTTTTTACACACTTCAAATGGACTACTTCGTATGTAGACATATTCTGCTTCGTATGTAGTCACTTGTTGCAATCTCTAAAAAAGACTTATATTTGGAAATGGAGGGAGTACAACGCATGCATGCATACCATGACTTTCCTTTTGATACTTGCATGTGTTGATTTGATGCACCTTGCCAAATTTTGATTATAAATTTAACTAACCAAAATTTCATGCATGTCACAAAAAATTACGGGGTTGTTTGGATTGTGACTATGTTTGCCTTATGTTGCCACATTATTTTTCCCACACTTCCCACACTTGCCTAACCTGAGTTGCTCAAATTGTTAGACACACTTTGGCCTGCCTAAGGGAATCTTGCCACAATTTTTGTGTCTGTGACACATTATTTTTGTGTCTATGACATGTGGAGTAGAAAATACAAATAATAATGCATGTTGGGGCAACCCACGTTTCCGCTAATTTTAGCCGTGGGCTTGTTCACAATTTTTGTGAGGGGGTGGTTGTTCATTTAATGGAGGGACTTGTAGTACCAGACTTGAACGATACAAAGCGCGACCTGGCACACCGTAACACCACTTGGAACAAGCGGGTAGCTATATCAAAAAACAATCAACAACTAAAAAAACCGCGACCTGGCATGTAGTAGTACACAATTTTAAACGATTGTTTTGATGGAGTGAGAAAGGAAACTACCCCACTACATATATATAGGCCGGAGCCTCTGCGCTTGCTTGCTAGGGTTGCTCTATTCACACACTCTCATCCTCTCCAGATCTAAACAAGATAGGGGTAGTAACACTGTCTTTCTCCCTTCAAAAAACACTGGATTTCTATCCTCACCGCTGGTTACAGATCCGGACGTATCCCCGTCCGCCGGTGAAGGGGAGGAGGGGTAGCGTTTAGGCCATCGTCGACAGCGAGGGAGGAGACCCACTGCCGGCCGCACCGTTATCTCTGCCCGAGCGCTAGCGCGGGAGCTCCTCCGATCCCTTCATCGTTGCTTGTGGGCAGATCCGGCCTCCCGCCACCCACCTATCCACATCCCGACGACCTTCAGGTATATCTTCATTCAAAACCGCCTTGGCTCTACTTCCCCAGCTCTCTATGTCGCTGCATGTGCATCATTTTCTACCTCTCAGCCCCTCTTGATCGAATGGTCCAACGTCACCTATTTTTTTTCCTATTGTTAGAGGTAAAGCTACTTTATGGAGTCGAATCTTGTACTCCCTCCGTCCGAAAATACTTGTCATTGAAATGGATGTATCTAGATGTATTTTAGTTCTAGACACATCCATTTTGATGACAAGTAATTCCGGACGGAGGGAGTACTTGGTTCAAACAAGAAATAAAGTGGGGGTGGGGGAATTTAGTATGTACATCGGACTTGGTACAAACAGGAAGGAAAGGGGGTGAAAGTAGTACAGACTGGTCATCCAACCGGTCTCTTGGTCGAAAAGGGAAATGTAGGGGTAACACTATACACAGTGGTATGACCAGGACTAGATTTGCTATCCACACATAGGAGTAGGTGGCTAGAGTGAACAAAAATGGGACCAACCCAGATATGTTTCTTGGATGTTTGTTTCTCGGGGCAACAAACTATGAATCACCACTTTATGCCCCTGTTTACGCACATGGTGCTGGACTGCTGGTGCACCCACTGTCCCATGCCCTTATACCAAATATTTAGTTGTTCTTAATCTAATGTCCCTGGTAAAAATGAAGCTATGCCACTGTTATAAGCCATGACAAGTTTAGCCAAATGTTTTTGCCTGTAATTGTTTGAGACTCTGACTGTTTCCTCTGTACCTTTTTGGGAAAACAGGGATATCCAATTCACCTGGTTGCTGTTGTGACCTTTTGGTGCACTGCACAAAACTCTTCTTAAAAGAAGAGACTTTTGTGCTATTTAACTAGAATGTCAGAACGGAACAGTTGGTTCATTTCGATGGAACTGCACAAAGGGAGATCTATGTTCCAATCCTCATCATCCATATTGGCGCCATAACCTTCCTTTAGGTAAGAATGATATTTAATGCATGTGTTCATCTCTATTTTCCGACTGCCATGAGAAAATAATGCTATTTTTTACTAGTACACTTGTACTCCCTCACTGACAAAACCAATTCTGAACTAGAAGGCCAATCATGTACTTGGTTTCACCAACTGGTGAGGAGAAAGAGAAACAGAGCATGAAGAGGAAGAAGAAGAAGAATAAACAGTGCCAAGGCGATCTTGCTGAAGCTAGAGGCCTCAGTCGAGGCCATTCAAGGGCTCCGTCAACGACTACCTTACATGTGAGACGATCCTCCAGGAAGCCCTTCCACTTCTGCGGTCTCACTTAATTAATTAGGAGTACTTAAGTACCACTAATTTATTACTGCCTAATTTTCCTGTTGGAGTTAAACAAATCTTTAGTAGGACCCTATGCTGAATCATGTACGTGTTTATGTTTGTCTATGGAGGTGAATCATGTGGTGGAGCAGGGAGGGAATATTATTAGTGTCATGACATAATAGTGCTATTGTTTTGCATGTCAATTTATTGCCATTGGTTCAATGAGGCAATGTTTTGCGTATTGTCCATCATGAA
Organism: Triticum aestivum; assembly: GCF_018294505.1. Classification (NCBI taxonomy): domain Eukaryota; kingdom Viridiplantae; phylum Streptophyta; class Magnoliopsida; order Poales; family Poaceae; genus Triticum; species Triticum aestivum. The sequence goes on along the minus strand of NC_057810.1, from coordinate 473,628,291 downwards.
TTTGATGCTACTATTTGAGTAATATGCTAATGTCTTCCTATCCTTTATCACTAAGCTAATGAAGGTTTCACCGTGTTCCTACTTGTGCAAACAGGGATCATGTTGTGCCAATCATACATTTTAGTGGAACTACACAAGACAATACAATGAACTGTATCCCAGCCAGTGCTTTAACTTTGCTGGAAGTTCTTGATAATCTTTCGATATAATCTCAGCACTGGTAAACAAGAGTGATTTCAACCATTCATTTGAAGTGCAAAAAAATATATACTATTGTGTGATTCCAGTGAGTGCTTTATCATCTCTTATGGGACTACATGAATAAGCTTTTTTTCTCAGGTTGGTACGGGCCTAAGGCCTTCATCCATATTAGTTTGCTGTCATCTCTATTTGTATCGTGCTACTATCATGAGAAACTCCTTTATCTTTGCACGTTAAAGTTTTGCAACCTATGATAAATGGCAATGCTTTGAGTGTTGAGCTAATTGGCACTGATTAAATAAACTAATACCTCTCTTTAAGCAAGACTACTATGTTGCTAACTTTACCCATTAATATAATGAGGGTGCTTCTATTTGTTAGTGTATGTTTCATCAACTAGTCCCACTATTACAGTAATCTCACTCTCTCAATATATGGGCCAACAGGGATGCTCAATTTTGGTGGAACTGCACAAAAACTGTGGGTGCTTCCTTGCCTCGACAGCTTCCGTCCTTTCCTGTCAGTCGCTAATCTCGGCTTGCTTTCTTCCTTTGTTGTCAGTCGCTTGGCTTATCTCGGCTTCCAGTCAAAGGAAATAGTAATTGATATGCTACCTCACACAGGTTGGTACTGGTCTTTATCCTAATTATTGTGCCTGTCATATGTATTGGTAATTTGGTATTGTGCTACTGTTTGCCGATCTCATAAAGGAGTAGTTTGGAGCCTGAACTCGCAGGCAAATCATTACATAGGGTGATTTCAGTAGAACTGCACAAAATGATCGGATGGACAGGTACTTATGCTGCTGCTATGTACTCCAAAGTTCACTCAGACAAGCATCAATGTTGACAAGAAGAAGTGCCTATATTCATTCGAGTATCAGCCGGCGTCAACCAATTGTCAAACTCCAAGTATTAGGAGAGTGAACGCCAAAAATATTGCTTGGTGCATAGCCCAGAAAAACGCAGTCCAGTCTTTGCTCCCAACTTGTGCCTTTTGGTTATCGGCACATATGGTAGGAAACTATATGGCATGGAGTCTAAAGATTCCAGACAAGTTGGTTGACGCGTATATTCATCTGGCACTTAATCAGTCTGCACGCCAAGGATGCTCCTTTTCAGTTGAACTGCACAAAAAATTTGGGTGGTTCATTTTCTCAACCGCCTCCTTTCTCGTCTGCAATGTAGAATTTTGGCGAGATACAGGACCAAGATGAGCCAGTAAACTAGTTGGATGAAAGTAGTGGCCAAGTTGCTCAAACCTTCCTCGGCACGAGGCCACTATTTGAGGATAAACCTACAAGCAAAGTTCAGATTGTTTGTGCTGCCTCTTTTGTACTCGAAAGCTTACTCGTACAAGAACTAATTTTAGCAAGAAGTACCTCCGATTGAACACCATTTACCAGTCTGTACCCCAGGTAATTAAAGTTCGTCCATGGATCATATTGGATGTGATCTCAATCATTTGGATGCGTAAACATACTGAACATGTGTATATCTGAATCTGTTTGTGAATTATGTATGAATATTGTCGTGTGATCTATCAATCATTTGGATGCATAGATAGCTTGTGTATATATGAATCTTTTGAGTTGTTGATAGTGAATGTTGGCTATGAATATGAATGTGTCCTGTGAACCTGAGTTTGATACGAATGTTTACCTTTTCTGTTGTATTTGTGTGTGAACTTGTTAGTATGCCTACTGTGGGGTATAAAATGCAGGTCTCTATTCTATTTATCTATATATAAGAATAATAATGATGTGTCCAATTTATGTTTTCCCTTCTAACCAGATTATATATATTTATATTATTACTATTATCGTATATTTTATAGAGATTTATATATACATTATAAAAACATCCCACGTGTATTTCAAGGAAGTGCAAATGGGCTGGGATTTCTTAGAAAATATAAATGGGCCTGATTGACGCGAAATTATTTGTTCACCCAGCCCAGCAAATGGACTATACATTCTAGAAAACTTGGGTTCAATATATGCCACATTTTTGCAGGCTGACATATGGGCCAATAGGTCGAAGCCTACGCAGGGCATTGTCAACTTGGTCAACAAATGATTGTGTCATCCACAGCCATTGGATTTATATCCAACAGCCGGCATGCACCTTCAATCTCTCGTCTTCTTCCTCCAGCATCGCCGGGACCGCCTGGTCTGGCCTCCGGCGGCTAGCGGCTCTGCTTAGCACGCATCACTATGAAGCGCTACCCCACCGCCGGCCAGGCTATCCCTCCATCCCTCGACACCTCCTGTTATTCTCCACAGACTACAGCCCTGCACCACAACAGAACCAGTTATAACCCTTCTCCTCCTCTCAATCTGCGACTCCACTACTGCGTCTTCCCATCTCCGAGTCGTTCTCGTCCGGGGCCTCGCTGTCGTCCACCGCCTCTCTATGCTCGGTGCGGCATGGTCAACAAACGAGAGTCATCGGAAGAGGACTTTACGTGAAAAGCCTGACAGCTGGGACCCACGAGGTCCATGGTCGCACGCAAGGAAAGTTCCTCCTTATTAAGCTAAAAAAATGTTTCCTCCACCTGACAGCGGGGACCCACCGGCTGTATCTTCGCATGGAAGGAAGTGCCTCCTTGTTTTGCGACAAAAATTATTCATCCCGTTGACAGCTGGGACCCGTCAGATTTGGTGGTTGACTTGTGGGCCTACTAAGCGGACGTGTATGCACGGCTTTGTCAACTTAATCAACAAATGATTCTAGTAGATGGACCGTTGGATGCTAATCCAACAGCCATGCTCCTTCTTCAACCTCTGTTCTTGCTCCTGTCTCCCGTGGGCGGCACCGTGGTTGTGCTACCGCGCACCCGAACCAGTGAAGTTTCCCACTCCTCTCCATCTGTGACTCCACTGCCCCGTCTTCCCCATCTCTGGGTCATTCTAGTCTAGGTGCGCTTGGCACGGTGTGGTCAACAACCGAGAGTCATCGGAAGATGACTGTACGTGAGAGGCTGACAGTGGGGACGCACCACACCCATGGATGCCACCCCTACTACTCCCGCCGCTGGCCAGGCCATCCCTCCACTCACCCACGCTTCCACTGCCGCATCTTCCCCGGCTCCGCGTCGTTCCCTTCCTAGGCCTCGCCGTCGTCCACCGCCGTGGTGCTCTCCGTGCGGCGTGGTCAACATGGTCAAGGAACGACTTCCATCAGAAGAATACTGTACGTGGAGAGGCTGACAGCTGGGTCCATGTCCACAGCCTAGTTTTTTTATGATTTGCTAAGTAAGTCGCTTTGTTAGGCTTGTTGGGCTGCAAATCTTTCAAGACAAGGAGAGCTTTCATTTGGTTGGCCGAGAAAATGGCTCATCAGTAATGAGAAATGGGCTGTACATTTTTAAAACACATCAAATTGGCAATTAGTTTCAAATATCTTTTTTTCATTTCGAGATTTCAAATTACATTAATTTTTATGCGTGGAGAATTTGTTGAATTTTATATTGATATACATTTATTTTTAAAATAAGTTTGAATGTGAGTCAAAATTTCGGGATTAAAAACAGTTCAGACGGCACCGAAATATGCAAAATTTCGTATAAATTTTTAACCGTGGCCACAATATGGGCTGTAATGCTAACAAAAAGAATATGGGCTCCAAAAAAACCTTAAGAATTAGCAAATGGGCTGTAAATTATTAGAAATAATGGCAGATGGGTTGTATACTATTTTCCACAGATTTGAGGCTTTCCTAAAAAAAGGTTGACGGACAAGCAGTGACTGTTGGATGTCCATCCAACAGCCGTCGTGCTTCTTCATTCTCTGCTCTTCCTGCTCCAGCCGCTCAAACAAGCGCCGGCGGGACTGCCCGCTCCCTCCTCCCCGCGGCCAACTGTGCTGCCGCGCAGGCCTCACCGCCCCACCGTCCTCCCATCGCTGGCCTAGCCATCCCTCTAGTCACCCACACCTGCTGTTATTCTCCGGCGATGGCAGACGAACCAGTAAACCCTCGTACAGTCGTACTCCCCTCCGCGTGGGAAACAACTGCCGAGTCTTCCCTACCTTTGTGTCATTCCCTTCCTAGGCCTCGTCGTTGTCCACCGCCCTGGTGCTCTCAGCGCGGCCTGGTCAACGTGGTCAACGACCGACATGCATCTGAAGTGGATTGTACGTGGAGAGGCCGACAGCTGGGTCCACGGCCGCACACAAGGAAATGCCTCCTTATTACGCGCAAAATAATGATTCCTCCACCTGACATCATGGACCCACCAAAAGGGCCTCTGTATTTTGCAAAAAAACGTTACCGCCACTGACAGCTCGGACCCACCAGCTATATCTTCGCACGCAAGGAAGTGCCTCCTTATTACGCACAAAAAAATGAACACTCCCCCTGTTAGCTGGGACCCAGTATAGTGTCAGGCTGACTTGTCGGCCTACTAAGTTGACAGGGATGGAGGGCTTTGTCAACTTAGTCAATATGCACGATTCTAGCTCTAGTGACCGTACAATGTCCATCCAACGGCCGTAGTGCTTCTTCAACCTCTGGTCTTCTTGCTCCAGCCGCCCAAACCAACGCCGATCGTGCCTCGTGCTCCTGCCTCCCATGGCCGGCTGCGATACGGCGGAGGCCTAACCGCCGCCTACTACTCCCACCGCTAGCCAGGCCATCCCTCTACTCACCCACACCCCCTGTTATTCTGCGGCGACGGCAGCCTCACACCACAGCGAACCAGTGAACCCTCGTACTCCTCTACGCGTGGGCGTCCACTGCTGCGTCTTCCCCAGCTCCGCGTCGTCCACCGCCCTGGTGCTCTCGGCGCAGCGTGGTCAATGTGGTCAAGGAGCGGCTTCCATCGAACATGGACTATATGTGGAGAGGCTGACAGCTGGGTCCACGGCAGCAGCAAGGAAGTGCCTCCTTATTACACGCAAAATAATTATTCCTCCACCTGACAGTGGGGACCCACCGGACGGGCCACCGTATTTCGTGAAAAAAAAAAGTTTCCCCCCTGACTGCTGGGACCCACCAGCTACACCTTCGCACGCAAGGAAGTGCGTTCGGGCAAAAAAAATGATTCGCCCCCTGACTGCTGGGACCCACCAGCTACACCTTCGCACGCAAGGAAGTGCGTCCGGGCAAAAAAAACGATTCGCCCCCCTGACTGCTGGGACCCACCAGCTACATCTTCGCACGCAAGGAAGTGCCTAACAGTTGGGACCCACCTGGTCGAAGCATACGTAGCGTTGTCATTCTGGTCGCGAACGTGTACGTACATATATACTGGTCGATGTAGTGGCGCACACGTGTCGTAGTAGAGGCGCGCACGTAGCATGTACACGTACGTACAGCGGCCAGTGTGCAAGAAAGAAAATACGGCCACGTATGTGTACATATGGGCGGGGCCTCGAACGCCTACTCGCGCATATATATGTATGGCCAGGGCTCGTGTACATGGCTGGGTCGGAATGGAGAAACAACGTCGTCGTCGTGTTCATGGGGAGCCAACCGGCTGGGTCGGAATGGAATGCGTCGTCATGTTCATTGGGAGGGCTTGGACGGAACAGGCGATGGAAACGAGGCCTGGCGTACCGCAGAACGGAGGAAACGACCTTGTGTTCGACCGGCCACGTTTGAAACGGGATCCTGTTCATCGGGAGGGGTCTGGCGTACCGCAAAATGGAGGAAACGAACCTTCTACGGTCGAAATGGGGGTCCTGTTGATCGGGAGGGGTGTGGCGTACCCCAAAACGGATGAAACGGACTTGTGTTGGAGCGCTACGGTCGAAACGGGGGTCCTGTTCAACAGGAGGGGTGTGGCGTACCGCAAAACGGGACTCCACGGGATACTATTCATCTCCACCGTCAACCTCCTCCAGCCTCCACGGGCGACTGTTCATCCACCGTCGACGTCCTCCAGCCTCCACCTGCGACTGTTCATCCACGGGCTCCTATTCATTCAGCCTCCACCGCGCGCTACTCCACCGGCTACTGTTCAACCACCCCTCTCCACGACCTCCTGTTCAACCACCCCTCCACGGGCTACTGTTCATCCACCCCTCCACCTTCTACTGTTCATCCAGCCCTCCACAGGGTCATCCTGTTCATCCACCCCTCCACGGGGTCTTGTTCATCCAGCCCCAACTGGCTCGATCGATCGGGGTCCTATTCATCCAGAGGCAATGCCACGGTTCCTGTTCATCCACTCCCACTGCTCACTGTTCATCCAAACCCCCCGCAACGCTCACTGTTCATCCAGAGAGGCAGCATCGATCGGCTTCAGTTAGCAGCAGTAGCGAAGGAATCGCTCGATCGAGTTCAGTTAACAGCCATCGATCGATCGCTCGGGTTCAGTAATGCGTAGCCTGCAGTGCAATCGCTCGGGTTCAGTTAGAGCCCAACGCCTCGCTCGGGTTCATTTAGAGCCAACACCTCGCACACACGCGCATACGTGTACGAGAGAAACGCGCATCGCTCGGCCCCCGACCACCCACCGTAACCGGGAACTCCTCGAAATTTTCCTCGCCCTCGCTTCTACCATGGTTTTTTCCATCATGGATGGCCCAAAGAATGTCATGCAGCTGCGTCTCCTGCCTACCTAGGATGAAAAGCCCATTTTCTGTCATGATTTTTTGTCATAGAAGTAGGAGCCCACCACATCTATGATGATACCGGGTTTTGTCACAATTATCATCATAGAAGTGTCATATGTATGACAGAAAAAAGTTTCGTTCGGCCCAAAATGTCACGGATGTTTCTTTTTTTGTAGTGGATGTGAACCCTCACTTTTTACTTCGTGAGGCAACGAATGGTCGATCCGAGAGACACTATCCTTAAAAGCACGGGCAAGAACTCTCTACAACCATGTTTTTGTACCAAGGAGCCACTGTCAAACGCACGGAAGTGAAGCAACAAGGGCCACACTTTTAGTAGTAGGAGAAGCACTTTATCAGATGGTGTTTCTCCTTTGTTAGGCGCACACTAGAATGGATGTGGAAGGCACGTTTTTTTGAAATTACTACGTTCCCCAACAGTGGCATCCGAGCCTAGGTTTTATGCGTTGATGTTATATGCACGAGTAGAACACAAGTGAGTTGTGGACGATATAAGTCATACTGCCTACCAGCATGTCATACTTTCGTTCAGCGGGATTGTGAGATGAAGCGGCCCGGACCGACATTACGCGTACGCTTACGCGAGACTGGTTTCACCGTTACGAGCACTCGTGCTTAAAGGTGGCTGGCGGGTGTCTATCTCTCTCACTTTAGTTGAACCGAGTGTGGCTACGCCCGGTCCTTGTGAAGGTTAAAACGGAGTCTATTTGACAAACTATCGTTGTGGTTTTGATGCGTAGGTGAGATTGGTTCTTGCTTAAGCCCGTAGCAGCCACGTAAAATTTGCAACAACAAAGTAGAGGACGTCTAACTTGTTTTTGCAGGGCATGTTGTGATGTGATATGGCCAAGACATGATGCTATATTTTATTGTATGAGATGATCATGTTTTGTAACCGAAGTTATCGGCAACTGGCAGGAGCCATATGGTTGTCGCTTTATTGTATGAAATGCAAACGCCCTGTAATTGCTTTACTTTATCACTAAGCGGTAGCGATAGTCGTAGAAGCAATAGATGGCGTAACGACAACGATGCTACGATGGAGATCAAGGTGTCGCGCCGGTGACGATGGTGATCACGACGGTGCTTTGAAGATGGAGATCACAAGCACAAGATGATGATGGCCATATCATATCACTTATATTGATTGCATGTGATGTTTATCCTTTATGCATCTTATCTTGCTTTGATTGACGGTAGCATTTTAAGATGATCTCTCACTAATTATCAAGAAGTGTTCTCCCTGAGTATGCACCGTTGCGAAAGTTCTTCGTGCTGAGACACCACGTGATGATCGGGTGTGATAGGCTCTACGTTCAAATACAACGGGTGCAAAACAGTTGCACACGCGGAATACTCAGGTTATACTTGACGAGCCTAGCATATACAGATATGGCCTCGGAACACGGGGACCGAAAGGTCGAGCGTGAATCATATAGTAGATATGATCAACATAGAGATGTTCACCATTGAAACTACTCCATCTCACGTGATGATCGGACATGGTTTAGTTGATTTGGATCACGTAATCACTTAGATGACTAGAGAGATGTCTGTCTAAGTGGGAGTTCTTTAGCAATATGATTAATTGAACTTAAATTTATCATGAACTTAGTACCTGATAGTATTTTGCTTGCCTATGTTTGGTTGTAGATAGATGGCTCGTGCTGTTGTTCCGTTGAATTTTAATGCGTTCCTTGAGAAAGCAAAGTTGAAAGATGATGGTAGCAATTACACAGACTGGGTCCGTAACCTGAGGATTATCCTCATTGCTGCACAGAAGAGTTACGTCCTGGAAGCACCGCTGGGTGCCAGGCCTGCTGCTGATGCAACTGACGACGTTAAGAACGTCTGGCAGAGCAAAGCTGATGACTACTCTATAGTTCAGTGTGCCATGCTTTACGGCTTAGAACCGGGTCTTCAACGACGTTTTGAACGTCATGGGGCATATGAGATGTTCCAGGAGTTGAAGTTAATATTTGAAGCAAATGCCCGGATTGAGAGATATGAAGTCTCCAATAAGTTCTACAGCTGCAAGATGGAGGAGAACAGTTCTGTCAGTGAGCATATACTCAAAATGTCTGGGTATAATAATCACTTGATTCAACTGGGAGTTAATCTTCCGGATGATAGCGTCATTGACAGAATTCTCCAATCACTGCCACCAAGCTACAAGAGCTTTGTGATGAACTATAATATGCAAGGGATGAACAAGACTATTCCCGAGCTCTTCGCGATGCTGAAAGCCGCGGAGGTAGAAATCAAAAAGGAGCATCAAGTGTTGATGGTCAACAAGACCACTGGTTTCAAGAAAAGGGGCAAAGGGAAGAAGAAGGGGAACTTCAAAAGGAACAGCAAACAAGTTGCTGCTCAAGTGAAGAAACCCAAGTCTGGACCTAAGCCTGAAACTGAGTGCTTCTACTGCAAGCAGACTGGACACTGGAAGCGGAACTGCCCCAAGTATTTGGCGGATAAGAAGGATGGCAAAGTGAACAAAGGTATATGTGATATACATGTTATTGATGTGTACCTTACTAATGCTCGCAGTAGCACCTGGGTATTTGATACTGGTTCTGTTGCTAACATTTGCAACTCGAAACAGGGACTACGGATTAAGCGAAGATTAGCTAAGGACGAGGTGACGATGCGCGTGGGAAACGGTTCCAAAGTCGATGTGATCGCGGTCGGCACGCTACCTCTACATCTACCATCGGGATTAGTTTTAGACCTGAATAATTGTTATTTGGTGCCTGTGTTGAGCATGAACATTATATCTGGATCTTGTTTAATGCAAGACGGTTATTCATTTAAATCAGAGAATAATGGTTGTTCTATTTATATGAGTAATATCTTTTATGGTCATGCACCCTTGAAGAGTGGTCTATTTTTATTAAATCTCGATAGTAGTGATACACATATTCATAATGTTGAAGCCAAAAGATGCAGAGTTGATAATGATAGTGCAACATATTTGTGGCACTGCTGTTTAGGTCATATCGGTGTAAAACGCATGAAGAAACTCCATACTGATGGACTTCTGGAATCACTTGATTATGAATCACTTGGTACTTGCGAACCATGCCTCATGGGCAAGATGACCAAAACACCGTTCTCCGGATCTATGGAGAGAGCAACATATTTGTTGGAAATCATACATACAGATGTATGTGGTCCGATGAATGTTGAGGCTCGTGGCGGATATCGTTATTTCCTCACCTTCACAGATGATTTGAGCAGATATGGGTATATCTACTTGATGAAGCACAAGTCTGAAACATTTGAAAAGTTCAAAGAATTTCAGAGTGAAGTAGAAAATCATCGTAACAAGAAAATAAAGTTTCTACGATCTGATCGTGGAGGAGAATATTTGAGTTACGAGTTTGGTTTACATTTGAAACAATGTGGAATAGTTTCGCAACTCATGCCACCTGGAACACCACAGCAAAATGGTGTGTCCGAACGTCGTAATCATACTTTACTTGATATGGTGCGATCTATGATGTCTCTTACCGATTTACCGCTATCGTTTTGGGGTTATGCTTTAGAGACGGCCGCATTCACGTTAAATAGGGCACCATCAAAATCCGTTGAGACGACGCCTTATGAACTGTGGTTTGGCAAGAAACCAAAGTTGTCGTTTCTCAAAGTTTGGGGCTGCGATGCTTATGTGAAGAAACTTCAACCAGATAAGCTCGAACCCAAATCGGAGAAATGTGTCTTCATAGGATACCCAAAGGAGACAATTGGGTACACCTTCTATCACAGATCTGAAGGCAAGATTTTCGTTGCTAAAATCGGATCCTTTCTAGAGAAGGAGTTTCTCTCGAAAGAAGTGAGTGGGAGGAAAGTAGAACTTGATGAGATAACTGTATCTACTCCCTTATTGGAAAGTAGTTCATCACAAGAACCGGTTCCTGTGACAACTACACCAATTAGTGAGGAAGCTAATGATATTGATCATGAAACTTCAGATCAAGTTTCTATTGAACCTCGTAGGTCTACCAGAGTAAGATCCGCACCAGAGTGGTACGGAAATCCTATTCTGGAAGTCATGTTACTAGAGCATGATGAACCTACGAACTATGAGGAAGCGATGATGAGCCCAGATTCCGCAAAATGGCTAGAGGCTATGAAATCTGAGATAGGATCCATGTACGAAAACAAGGTATGGACTTTGGTTGACTTGCCCGATGATCGGCAAGCCATTGAGAATAAATGGATCTTTAAGAAGAAGACTGACGCTGATGGTAATGTTACTGTCTACAAAGCTCGACTTGTTGCAAAAGGTTTTCGACAAGTTCAAGGGGTTGACTACGATGAGACTTTCTCACCCGTAGCGATGCTTAAGTCTGTCCAAATCATGTTGGCTATTGCTGCATTTCATGATTATGAAATTTGGCAAATGGATGTCAAGACTGCATTCTTGAATGGATTTCTAGAAGAAGAGTTGTATATGATGCAACCTGAAGGTTTTGTTGATCCAAAAGGTGCTGACAAAGTGTGCAAGCTCCAACGTTCCATTTATGGACTGGTGCAAGCATCTCGGAGTTGGAATAAACGTTTTGATAGTGTGATCAAAGCATATGGTTTTACACAGACTTTTGGAGAAGCCTGTATTTACAAGAAAGTGAGTGGGAGCTCTGTAGCATTTCTAGTTTTATATGTTGATGACATATTATTAATTGGAAATGATATAGAATTTCTAGATAGCATAAAGGGATACTTGAATAAAAGTTTTTCTATGAAAGACCTCGATGAAGCTGCTTACATATTGGGCATCAAGATCTATAGAGATAGATCAAGACGCTTAATAGGACTTTCACAAAGTACATACCTTGACAAAATTTTGAAAAAGTTCAAAATGGATCAGGCAAAGAAAGGATTCTTGCCTGTGCTACAAGGTGTGAAGTTGAGTCAAACTCAATGCCCGACCACAACAGAAGATAGAGAGAAAATGAAATATCTTCCCTATGCTTCAGCCATAGGCTCTATCATGTATGCAATGCTGTGTACCAGACCTGACGTATGCTTAGCAATAAGCTTGGCAGGTAGGTACCAAAGTAATCCAGGAGTGGATCACTGGACAGCGGTCAAGAACATCCTGAAATACCTGAAAAGGACTAAGGATATGTTTCTCGTATATGGAGGTGACAAAGAGCTAGTCGTAAATGGTTACGTCGATGCAAGTTTTGACACTGATCCGGACGATTCTAAATCGCAGACCGGATACGTGTTTTTATTAAACGGTGGAGCTGTAAGTTGGTGCAGTTCTAAACAAAGCATCGTGGCGGGATCTACATGTGAAGCGGAGTACATAGCTGCTTCTGAAGCAGCAAATGAAGGAGTCTGGATGAAGGAGTCTGGATGAAGGAGTTCATTTCCGATCTAGGTGTCATACCTAGTGCATCGGGACCAATGAAGATCTTCTGTGACAATACTGGTGCAATTGCCTTGGCAAAGGAATCCAGATTTCACAAGAGGACCAAGCACATCAAGAGACGCTTCAATTCCATTCGGGACCAAGTCCAAGTGGGAGACATAGAGATTTGCAAGATACATACGGATCGGAATGTTGCAGACCCGTTGACTAAGCCTCTCTCACGAGCAAAACATGATCAGCACCAAGACTCCATGGGTGTTAGAATCATTACTATGTAATCTAGATTATTGACTCTAGTGCAAGTGGGAGACTGAAGGAAATATGCCCTAGAGGCAATAATAAAGTTATTATTTATTTCCTCATGTCATGATAAATGTTTATTATTCATGCTAGAATTGTATTAACCGGAAACATGATACATGTGTGAATACATAGACAAACATATAGTCACTAGTATGCCTCTACTTGACTAGCTCATTAATCAAAGATGGTTATGTTTCCGAACCATTGACATGTGTTGTCATTTGATTAATGGGATCACATCATTAGGAGAATGAGGTGATTGACATGACCCATCCCGTTAGCTTAGCACTTGATCGTTTAGTATTCTGCTATTGCTTCCTTCATGACTTATACATGTTCCTGTAACTATGAGAATTGTGTAACTCCCATTTACCGGAGGAACACTTTGGGTACTACCAAACGTCACAACGTAACTGGGTGATTATAAAGGAGTACTATAGGTGTCTCCGAAGGTACATGTTGAGTTAGCATAATTCGAGATTAGGTTTTGTCACTCCGATTGTCGGAGAGGTATCTCTGGGCCCTCTCGGCAATGCTCATCACCTAAGCCTTGCAAGCATGTAACTAATGAGTTAGTTATAAGATGAAGTATTACAGAACGAGTAAAGAGACTTGTCGATAATGAGATTGAACTAGGTATTGGATACCGACGATCGAATCTCGGACAAGTAACATACCGATGACAAAGGGAACAACATATGTTGTTATGCGGTTTGACCGATAAAGATCTTCGTAGAATATGTAGGAACCAATATGGGCATCCAGGTCCCGCTATTGGTTATTGACCAGAGATGTGTCTCAGTCATGTCTACATCGTTCTCGAACCGTAGGGTCCGCACGCTTAAGGTTTCGATGACAGTTATATTATGAGTTTATGTATTTTGATGTACCGAAGGTTGTTCGGAGTCCCGGATATGATTACGGACATGACGAGGAGTCTCAAAATGGTCGAGACATAAAGATTGATATATTGGACGGATATATTTGGACACCGGAAAGGTTCCGGAGAAGTTTGGAGCCCCAGGAGGTTACCGGAACCCCCCGGGAGGTATATGGGCCTTATTGGGCCCATGTAGGAGGAAGAGAGAAGGAGCAAGGGAAGGGGTCGCGCCCCCCCAAGCCCAATCCGAATTGGGGAGGGGGGCCGGCCCCCCCTTTCCTTTCTCCTTCCCCCTCTTCCTATTACTACTACTAGTACTACTTCCTAATACTAGTACTCTTTCCTTCCCCCTCCAAATAAGATAAGGAAAAGAGAGGGAAACCTACTTGGAGTAGGTTTCCCCCTCCTCATGGCGCGCCCCCCCTAGGGCCGGCCACCTCCTCCCTCCCTCCTTTATATACGGGGGTAGGGGGGCACCCTAGAACACACAAGTTGATCATTGATCGTTCCTTAGCCGTGTGCGGTGCCCCCCTCCACGATATTACACCTCGGTCATATTGTAGCGGTGCTTAGGCGAAGCCCTGCAACAGGAGAACATCAAGATCGTCACCACACCGTCGTGCTGATGGAACTCCCCCTCGGCGCCTCTGCTGGATCGGAGATCGAGGGTGCGTCATCGAGCTGTACGCGTGTCAAGAACTCGGAGGTGCCGGAGTAACGGTACTTGGATCGGTTGAACCGGAGGACGTACGACTACTTCCTCTATGTTGCGTCAACGCTTCCCCTTTGGTCTACGAGGGTACGTAGACAACACTCTCCCCTCGTTGCTATATCATCACCATGATCTTGCGTGTGCGTAGGAAATTTTTTGAAATTACTACGTTCCCCAACACAAGGGGCAATATAAAGTGACGTTCTTTCACATTAAGATTTTGTGTATCCAACCCTAAAAGCGCATGACAACCTCTGCTTCCCTCTGCGAAGGGCCTATCTTTTACTTTATGTCTTTTACTTTATGCAAGAGTCAAGGTGATCTTCACCTTTCCCTTTTTCATTTTATCCTTTGGCAAGCACTTTGTGTTAGGCTGATCCTGATATATATATCCAATTGGATGTACGTTAGCATGAACTATTATTGTTGACATCACTCAAAGGTGAATACATTTGGAGGAAACATTATAAGCCCCAATCTTTCTCTGTGTCTGATTAAAACTTCATAACCACAAGTATTGCGTGAGTGTTAGCAATTGTAGAAGACTATATGATAGTTGAGTATGTGAAGTTTGCTAAACCAAAGCTCTGACATAGACTCTTCCTGAAAATAGGATCGATTGCAATTGTTTGATGACTAAGAATGAAGTTTGCTAGCTTTCAAGAAAGTTTATGGTCTATGCTTTGACATGTGAATTTCTTGTTACTTCATTATGAAAAGTTTTATGAGATGAACTATTGTTATGACATATAATGATGCTAGAAAAGGTGATTGAAATTATCGTTGATCAAACTTGTGCACCCTCTAGCATTCACACTTCATATATTCTTTCTTTTATCATTTACCTACTCGAGGACGAGTAGGAATTAAGCTTGGGGATGCTGATACGTCTCCAATGTATCTATAATTTATGAAGCATTCATGCTATATTACTATGTGTTTTGAATGATTATGGGCTTTATTATACACTTTTATATTACTTTTGGGACTAACCTATTAACCGGAGGCCCAGCCCATATTGCTGTTTTATTGCCTATTTCAGTATTTTGAAGAAAAGGAATATCAAACGGAGTCCAAACAGAATGAAACCTTCGGCATCGTGATTTTTTGGAAGATTATCATCCTGGAGGCTTGGAGATCAAGTCAGAAGATCCTCGAGGAGCCCAGGAGATAGGGGCGCCCCCCCCCCCTACAGGGCGTGCCCCCCTGTCTCGTGGACCCCTCGAGCACTCCCCGATCGACTTCTTTCGCCTATATAACCCTACGTACCCTAAAACCATCGAATATCAAGATAGATCGGGAGTTCCGCCGCCGCAAGCCTCTGTAGCCACCAAAAACCTCTCGGGAGCCCTTCCTGGCACCTTGCCGGAGGGGGGATCCTTCACCGGTGGCCATCTTCATCATCTCGGCGCTCTCCATGAAGAGGAGGGAGTAGTTCACCCTCGGGGCTGAGGGTATGTACCAGTAGCTATGTGTTTGATCTCTCTCTCTCTCTCTCTCATGTTCCCTCTAAGGCACGATCTTGATGTATCCCGAGCTTTGCTATTATAGTTGGATCTTACGATGTTTCTCCCCTCTACTCTCTTGTGATGAATTGAGTTTCCCCTTTGAAGTTATCTTATCGGATTGAGTCTTTTATGAGAACACTTAATGTATGTCTTGCCGTGCTTATCTGTGGTGACAATGGGATATCATGTGCCTCTTGATGTATGTTTTGGTGACCAACTTGCGGGTTCCGCCGATGAACCTATGCATAGGGGTTGGCACACGTTCTTGACTCTTCGGTAGAAACTTTGGGGCACTCTTTGAAGTACTTTGTGTTGGTTGGATGAATCTGAGATTGTGTGATGCATATCGTATAATCATGCCCATGGATACTTGAGGTGACAATGGAGTATCTAGGTGACATTAGGGTTTTGGTTGATTTGTGTCTTAAGGTGTTATTCTAGTATGAACTCTTTAATAGATCGATCCGAAAGAATAACTTTGAGGTGGTTTCGTACCCTACCATAATCTCTACGTTTGTTCTCCGCTAGTGGCTTTGGAGCGACTCTTTGTTGCATGTTGAGGGCCTGTTATATGATCTATCTATGTTATTATTGTTGAGAGAACTTGGACTAGTGAAAGTATGAACCCTAGACCTTGTTTCCTATCATTGCAATACCGTTTACGCTCACTTTTATCGCTTGTTACCTTGCTGTTTTTATAATTTCAGATTACAAATACCTTTATCTACCATCCATATTGCACTTGTATCACCATCTCTTCGCCGAACTAGTGCACCTATACAATTTACCATTGTATTGGGTGTGTTGGGGACACAAGAGACTCTTTGTTATTTGGTTGCAGGGTTGTTTGAGAGAGACCATCTTCATCCTATGCCTCCTACGGATTGATAAACCTTAGGTCATCCACTTGAGGGAAATTTGCTACTGTCCTACAAACCTGTGCACTTGCAGGCCCAACAACGTCTACAAGAAGAAGGTTGTGTAGTAGACATCAACGCACTATTGTACACGCAGAGGCACGGTTACTACTCGTAACAATTAACGAGATGCACTGTTGTACACGCAGACCAGGCACGGGCGTGCCCATCCGTGTTTTAAATATTTACCGCACATATTCATTAGAATAATCTATTCGACGCCGGAAGCACGCTTCTACAGTCATCTTGCCTCTGTTGAGCGGCAAAATTTTCCACGCGCACATTAACCATGAAGATTCAAAGTTAAGGAGATTCAAGGCCTTGCTTCTGCCTTGCAGTTGATTCTGCAGAAATGCTCACAGACAAAAGCATGCAAGTGAAGTGATGGCAGAGGCATGGTTTGTCACGTACCACACATGGAGACGCAGTGTTCTACCTGCCACATAGGCATAGCCATAGCAGAGGCACAGTTTTTCACGTAGCACACATGGAGACACACTATTCTACCTGCCACATAGGCAAATCCATAGCAGAGGCATGATTTTTCACGTACCACACAACGGTCGTGAAGTAATACGGGACACACTGTTCTACATGCCACACTGGCACGACCGTGATTCCACGTGATTCAGTAGCATGTAAAGCCGTGATTCTCTCACAGGAAACGCCGTGAACCTACTGCCATGCACTATATCCATTTGTGAAACAGAAACACACAAAAAACATGCGAATGAGTCGGTGGACTCGTTCAGAATGAGAGGCACTGACATGAAGCTCAAGAAGGCATGGGTTGGCCTTACCCAGCGTATGTAAACCTAACGGAATTGGGCTCACGTATTAGTCGATTCGAGAGACACAGAGAGGCACACCTTTATTTGCGCATTTCCACACGACTGGGGACTATGACATAAAGTAGCATAAACATAAAAAGACATAAAAGTAGATTGATTTTATCAGTTGGGAGCTCCTTCATGGCTGCGCACAACACAAAGACAAACAAAGCCTACAAACAGTGTAAAGAATACAACGGTTGTTTCACAAGGTTTACACAAAACGAGAACTCAAAAAATTCATGAGAGTAATAATATGGGTGGATTTGCAAAAATAGATTACATCATGTCGACCCACAAAACAACTTAAATACAGGAGATGATGTTCTTAAAAGCACGGGTGTGGATTTTCTACAACCACGCTTCTGTACCAAGTAGACTCATGACTTGTGGACCCGCGGTGGCCTGTGTTTCAATGTTGTAGGATCGGAAGTATGTCTAGAGGGGGGGATTAGACTACTTGACCAATTAAAAACTTAACCTTTTCCCAATTTTAGTCTTTGGCAGATTTTAGCTATCTTAGCACAAGTCAAGCAATCTTCTCACAATTCAAGCAAGCATGCAAAGAGTATATGAGCAGTGGAAAGTAAAGCATGCAATTTGCAAGAATGTAAAGGGAAAGGGTTTGGAGAATTCAAACGCAATTGGAGACACGGATGTTTTTGTCGTGGTTCTGATAGGTGGTGCGATCATACATCCACGTTGATGGAGACTTCAACCCACGAAGGGTAACGGTTGCGCGAGTCCACGGAGGGCTCCACCCAACAAGGGTCCATGAAGAAGCAACCTTGTCTATCCCACCATGGCCGTCGCCCACGAAGGACTTGCCTCACTAGCGGTAGATCTTCACGAAGTAGGCGATCTCCTTGCCCTTACAAACTCCTTGGTTCAACTCCACAATCTTGTCGGAGGCTCCCAAGTGACACCTAGCCAATCTAGGAGACACCACTCTCCAAGAAGTAACAAATGGTGTGTTGATGATGAACTCCTTGCTCTTGTGCTTCAAATGATAGTCTCCCCAACACTCAACTCTCTCTCACGGGATTTGGACACACAATTTACCAATCTCGGTGGGACCGAATCAACAAACTCGGTCAGACCGATTTAGTAAACCTAGTGACCGTTAGGATTTTCGGTGGGACCAACATGCAACTCGGTAGGACCGATATGGTTAGGGTTAGGGCATAACGTAATCTCGGTGAGACCGATTACACAAACTCGGTGAGACCGATTTTGGTAATAAGCTAACCAGAGAGTTGGTCAAGTAAACTCGGTGGGACCGGTTCACTCATTTCGATGGGACCGAAATGTTACAAAAAGGAAACAGAGAGTTTACATTGCAATCTCGGTGGGACCGATCGCTCATCTCGGTGGATCGAAACGTTACAAAGGGAAACAGAGAGATTACAATCCCATCTCAGTGAGACCGAGATCCCTATCGGTGAGACCTATTTGCCTAGGGTTTGTGGCAGTGGCTATGACATCAAAACTCGGTGGCGCCGGATAGGAAGAATCGGTGGGGCCGAGTTTGACTTTTGGTTTGGGTCATATGTGGATATGAGAAAGTAGTTGAGGGTTTTTGGAGCATATCACTAAGCACTGCGGAGCAAGAAACTCATTAAGCAATACCTCATCCATCCTTGATAGTATTGGCTTTTCCTATAGACTCAATGTGATCTTGGATCACTAAAATATAAAATGTAGAGTCTTGAGCTTTTGAGCTTGAGTCAATCCTTTTATCCTTAGTATTTTGAGGGATCCACTTTCCTCATCCATGCCATGCCATTCATTGAGCTTTTCCTGAAATGTTCATCTTGGAATGATGTTAGCTCAATGAGCTATATGTTGTTAGGAATTACCAAAACCACCTAGGGATAGTTGCACTTCCAATCTCCCCCTTTTTGGTAATTGATGACAACATATAGATCAAAGCTTCGACAAATAATAATAAGAGTGAAAAACCTTGTCGCTTTGAGAAGTATGTGATAAGCAAGAGCTCCCCCTAAATTTGTGCATAGTTTTATGATTTTCTTTGGACTGCAAATGCACAAGGAGTTAGGTTCATGGGTTACTCTTCCATGTCACATACATCTTGGTGGAGCGCTCAAAATAATAAAGATTTGATACATGCACTCATGTCCAAGCAAAGTGAATGATCATATAGAGATAAATGGGATAAAGTCATCCAACAAGCTTAAATGTAGCATATGATCAAACACATGATCATCATTGTATCACATAGGCAATAAAGTAGTATCTCAAGCAAGCAAAAGCAAATAAAGTTCAACCACCAAATCAAGAGAGAACAAAAAGCAACACTCTGTCTCGAAGCCTATGATCTATACATTTTTCTCCCCCTTTGGTAACAAGTTACCAAAAAGTTCATAGAAAATGCATAGTACTAGATCAACTCTCAGGCTTGATCTTCAGGTGGTGGTCTAGATAGGACTCCAAGGACGAAAGCATCAGTTGAAGAAGTTGGAGCTTGTGGAGTAGATGTTGGAGCTGGTTGCACTGGAGCTGTAGAAGCTGTAGCTGGTGTAGATGAAGTGGCTCTGGTGTCTGTCACTGACACTGCAACTGATCTCTGAGCTCTAGGCACTCTGGCAAATGCATCAGTGGTTGTCTTGCCCTTCCTCTCCTGCATATCATCCTGAAGCTGCTCAACAACAGACTGGATCTTAGTTACCTTCACATCCAAGTCATAGAACTTCTGCTCCATGATCCTCTCCAGGCTCTCTTGGTTTTGAGTCAAGGTGGCCAGCCCCTTCTCAATCCTCAGAGTGGATGCAATCAAGTAGCCTAGTTGATCTTGTTTGCTCTTCAAAAAGTACTGAGATGCCTCTTCCATTGTTGGCATCTTGGTAGCCTTCTCTATCCTTGCCTTCTCCTTATTTGCTCGAGCATGCACAGAAGATGGTTCATCTTTATTCATAACCACTTGGTTATCCTCAAAGTCTGGATAGATAGAGAAGTGTTACTTATCCAACAAATATGTGCCTGTGCCCATCTTGGAGTTGATCAGCTCCTGGATCTGTGGGGCATACCCACAGCTTCTCTTCTGGTCAGCTCATGTCCTCTTGATAGTCTCAACTATGAGCCTCATGACCTTGAACTTCTGAGGCACATCAAATATGTGTAGCAAGTTTATTACATGGCCTCTGATCATGTTGTGGTCACCTGACTTGGGCAAGAGAGTACGCCTGAGGATCCAGTTGATGGTTGGCAGTCCTGACAGAAGATAATGTACAGATCCAAACTTATGAGTTTCAAGAGCTTTATCTGGGATCTCCTTGTACATATGTACCATAGAATTGTGATCCTTCTTTTTCTTGGCATAGACATCCAAGTCATATTCTTTCTCCTTAGGTGCATTGATCATATTTTCCCATTCTTCAATAGTTGATTGGTACCTTGTACCTTCAAACATCCATTCTATCATGCCATCTGGATCGAAGTGTGCTATGGAGTAGAATTACATTATGAGTTCATCATTCCACTTTGTGAACTTCTGTCCAACAAAGTCTGCAACTCCACAAGCACTGAAACTGTCATACACACCTGGATAGTGTTCCTCATTCTCCTTCATGTATTTCCAGTCCACCCACCTCATGTCACATACAATTGGTTTCTTGTCCAGCAGGACAGTCTCATAGAAATCCTGTTGTTCCTTAGTGTGGGACCTGTAGTCAACAACAGTCCTTCTCCTGATTGCATAAGGATCAGACAATCTCCACTGTCTGAGTCCTACATCCTTCCTCAGCTTCATGTTCTCAGCCACTGGATGAGCATCATTGTGGTCTGGAATCTTAGATTTCAGCTTTCTCAGAACTTGTCCTTCATCTTCTTCTTCTTCAGCAACTTCAGGAACAGGGGCCTTGTTCTTCTCAGCAGTTGGTATGCTCCTGGTATTCCTCTTACGTGTAGTCTTGGGCTTGGAGGCAGCTTTGGGTGCTTCCTTGGGCTTTGATGATGCAGCCCCTGACCTAATAGCATCACCCATAAGCTTTTGAGCCTTGGGTGCTGGAGCAGCAGCTTCTTCTTCCTCTTCCTCTTCCATCACGGAAGGTTGTCCAACAACTCTGGCCATGGTCTTCTTGACCCTTTCCTTCCACTTCTTCCCTTCTGCAGCAGCCTCTTTGGAATCAGATTTCTCAAGAACTTGAGTTGATGCTCTGTCTTTCAGCATAGATGTCCTCTTGGCAGGGACTTTCCTGTTTAGTTCTGGCTTGGTGGCTGCAGTTGTGCCATATTCCTTCTTGAGCACTTTCCTGGAGGTGGCCTCATCCTCTTCTGCCACATAGTCTTCATCCTCAGAGTCTGAGGTTCTCTTCTTTCTGGCCCTGGTGGCAGCTTTGGGCAAGTTGCTTGGGGTGCTCCTACTGCCATCATCTGAGGTGCTAGAGGGACTAGTGCCCTCACTCATATGAACCTGCTCCTCTTTGCTGTTCTGGCTGTTACTTTGGTCAGACATACTGCAAACACTGACTGCTGACCCTATGAATAGATATAGATGAGATAGAATGGATGAGCATCACAAAATACAAAGGTTTTTGCAAAAGAATGATTCAAAAACTTAGTTTTAGTTTTCCACACAAAGAATTTCGGATCAACCGATTTGCAAACTCGGTGATATCGAAGCAGCTTTTGGAACCTAAACTAGTGAACTCGGTCAGACCGAGTCACAGTTTGGTGGCACCGAGACTGCTAGGGTTTCACAAAGTCCAGAACTCGGTCACACCGATTTGCAATTCTCGGTCATACCGAGAATCACTTGTGCAATGGCCTTAGCCGAATCGGTGGAATCGAGTTTTACAACTTGGTGGGTCCGAGATGGTTTCGGCGGAAACCTAACCCTAAATTTCCAATTCACTTCTAATCTATGGATTGTTTTGACTGGATAGAATCGTTTCAATCGTGGCAAGAATCATGATGAACACAATGTGCTATGAATCGTACGTGGATAGCACTATGATCGAGTCCATATCCTAGCTTGGCGTTGAACTCGCTACGGCGGCAATGGCGGGGTTGAATTCCATTGACGGCGGCGGAAACCAGCGACTGGAGGCAGCTGGCGACGAAGTCGATGATCCGGAGACCTTGGAGGCAGAGCGAGCTATGCGCGGGTGAAGGGGTTTGGAGAAAGTTTCCAAATTTTTGCCCGTGAGTATATATAGCCCAACCCTGTCGGTGTGACCGAGTAGAACAACTCGGTGTCACCGAGATGCATAACTGTTGACAATTACAGCAACTCGGTGAGACCGAAAAGTTCAAATCGGTTGCACTGAGATTGAAAACCTAGATCGACTTAGTGATCTCGGTATGACCAAAATGGAAGAATCGGTCAGACTGAAACACACAAAGAAGTTTTGGAAGTTTAAGTCTATGACATCGGGGACTCCGAGTGCTCCTCACACAGAGTGGTTCGAATCTGACTTGATCAAATTTTGTGTTGTATCATGAATAGAGTTTGAGACAGGAAAATCATAGATAGCTAGAGAAGGTTCTTAGGCATTTTTGTTCATCCACTTGGCAAAAGAAAAGAAGCCAGACAAGAAAAACTACAAGTGGATGTCCTCGAATGAGTAAAATATTCAACCAACATGCTCACAGAATAAAATGACAAATGAAATATGTGGCATAGCATGCACAACCAATTCTAGCATCTATCAAACAATTGGTGATGACTATGTCATCTATATATGAGTATATTGACTTAGGAGTCAAATGAGAACATTTGATCATAGGTCATACTCACTGTTTAAGCTCAAGTGGGGTTACCACTTTTACATTATGCATTGATGTGTTCACACCATTAGAGTTGCTTTGACTCAATTCTTAGAGTTAAGCTCCCCCTAGATGTGAGATCCCCCCTTAGAGGGATGAACTAACCTTGGGTTTTGTCGATGATGACTTCATGTAGGTGTTGAATATGTGGATGCTCAATGTTGATGAAGATCATTTGGAGCAATCCTTTGGAGTGAGTTGCACTTTCAATACCTACACGGGTTAGTCCCACAAGGAACAAACAAGTATATCCATAGACATGGAGTGATGCACACACAAGATGATGTCCATGAAAGCATTAGGTTACCATGCCCTTTGTCTTACCAACAAGAGGGTTTGTGACTCCTTGAACTAGTGCAAGATGTGGAAGTTGATTGCACTTGTTGTTGCCAAAAAGATATGAGTGAAGAATGTTGGCGGAGTCACCCTCAAGAACTCTGTAGTTCTTCTTCTTCGGGATCCACATCATCTTGATGGGAATCCTTGGAGTTGTAGTCGTACTTGATGAAGTAGAACTTGACGTAGTCTTGGGAACCCACTTGACCAAGGCCTTAGGAGCTTCTTCAAATGCAACAATCTCCTCTTGAAGCTTGTCCTTGCCTTTTTGCTTGTGGTCTTGTGGTGGAAGATCATCTTGAGCTTGTGTCCCCTTAAAGGAAGTAGGATCATACTTCTCTTATTGAGGAACAAACTTCGTCTTGGGATATTGATCTTCTTCCCACTCAACTCCATTGGCATTAAACTTTCGTTCAAAACCAACACCTTGGTTCTTCCGGTGCCTTCCTTGCTTGCGTACAATTTCCTCGAATGGCTTATTCCCGGCAAGGCTCTTGTAAACACCTTTCTCTATAATTCCCTTCAATAAGATATTTTCTTGATTAAGTGTAACTTGGCCAAGAGAATCATTAGTGGAATCAA
Organism: Triticum aestivum; assembly: GCF_018294505.1. Taxonomy (NCBI): domain Eukaryota; kingdom Viridiplantae; phylum Streptophyta; class Magnoliopsida; order Poales; family Poaceae; genus Triticum; species Triticum aestivum. The sequence goes on along the minus strand of NC_057810.1, from coordinate 473,604,275 downwards.
GAGGACTACTAGAAGCAACAATATTGGATTTAACATGATGATTGTTACTACTAGAGGAAGAATCCTTCTTGTTTTTGTTACTAGACTTGACTTGAGGCATGTAAGTAGATAAGAGTAAATGCTTGGCAATGTAAGAAGAACTTTTCTTACGGAGATCATCATTGATTGCTTTTAAGAACTCATGCTTTTGCTCAAGGTTGAGCTTTTCAAAGCGTAATTTCTCATGAGTCTTTAAAAGTTCTCGATGATCTTCTAAGATAGTTTCATGAGCTAACTTAAGAGTGTTTAGTTCTTTAGTAAGAAGCTCAATCTTCTCCTTATCATTGTCATTCGTTTTATCTTGATTAGCATGATTAATTGATGTTTCATCATAGTATTCATCACTAGAGTTGTCAATAAGTAAATCATCATCACCTAACAAGTCATCTTCACGACTATTGAAATCAACATACTCGAGGTGTGTTACCTTAGGGCCTTTAGCCATGAAGCATCTTCCAAGTCCTTCATTTGGTGAATCAAATATGTCGTAGGAGTTGGTTAACACAAGTGCTAGACTGGCAACACCTTCATCTTGAGTATGTTCAGAGTCGGAGTGATAGCTTCTCTCGGAGTGATGTTCAGAGTCGGAACCGGATACGCATTCACCAACATGAGCTTGATGTCTTCGTTTTGTGTAGCCCTTTGATGACTTGTCCTTCCTTTCTGAATCCTTGCTTCTCCGGGATGTTCTTCGTTCATAACAATCATCTCTACTCCTTATCTCTCTTGGCGGTGATTCTTCTCTTCTACTTCTTCTCTTGGGAGAATCTTCTCTTCTTTTGTAGGGTGCCGTACACTCATTGGAATAGTGTCTGGGTCTCCCACAATTGTAGCAATTGTGCTCTCGACTGGAAGATATTTTGTCATTGTAGGACCTTGACTTGGAGCTTCTCTCTTTGCTTCTACTCTTGTAGAATTTGTTGAAGTTCTTCACCATTAAGCTCAATTCTTCATTGAAGGTTTGTTTCTCACTTGATGATGTAGGGGCTTCACATGAGGATTTGTAAGCACCACTTGACTTGTTGTGAAGTTCCTCCTTATCCTTGAGTGACATCTCATGAGCAACATTTCTTCCAATGACATCCGTTGGCTTGAGATTCTTGTAGTTGGGCATCATTTGGATCAATGTGCACACGGTATCATATTTTCCATCCAATGCTCTTAGGATCTTCTTGATGGTGAATTTGTCGGTCATCTCTTAACTTCCTAAGACCGCAATCTCATTTGTGATAAGAGCAAGCCTAGAGTACATTTCAGCGACACCTTCACCATCCTTCATTTTGAACTTGTCAAGTTGACTTTGGAGCACATCCAATTTGGATTCCTTGACGGAGTCGGTACCTTCATGCATATCAATCAAACTATCCCAAATTTCCTTTGCATTCTCAAGACGGCTGATTTTGTTGAATTCTTCGGGGCACAATCGTTGAAGAGGATATCACAAGCTTGAGCGTTGTATTGCAGCATCTTCAACTCTTCAGCGCTAGCTACACGATTTGGTTCTCTCCCATCAAAGAATTCACCTTGCAAGCCAATACACACAATAGCCCAAACGGCGGGGTTATGTCCGAGAATATGCATTTTCATCTTATGCTTCCAACTAGCAAAATTTGTACCATCAAAGTAAGGACCTCTACGGTGATAATTTCCCTTGCTAGACGCCATACTCTCCTAGGTTGTGAAACCAAGGCTATGACCACCAAAATCTATGGAAATCAAGCAAATGGAGACCAAAGCTCGGATGCCACTTGTAGGATCGGAAGTATGTCTAGAGGGGGGGATTAGACTACTTGACCAATTAAAAACTTAACCTTTTCCCAATTTTAGTCTTTGCCAGATTTTAGCTATCTTAGCACAAGTCAAGCAATCTTCTCACAATTCAAGCAAGCATGCAAATAGTATATGAGCAGCGGAAAGTAAGCATGCAATTTGCAAGAATGTAAAGGGAAAGGGTTTCGAGAATTCAAACGCAATTGGAGACACGGATGTTTTTGTTGTGGTTCCGATAGGTGGTGCTATCGTACATCCACGTTGATGGAGACTTCAACCCACGAAGGGTAATGGTTGCACGAGTCCTCGGAGGGCTCCACCCAAGAAGGGTCCACGAAGAAGAAACCTTGTCTATCCCACCATGTCCGTCGGCCACGAAGGACTTGCCTCACTAGCGGTAGATCTTCACGAAGTAGGCGATCTCCTTGCCCTTACAAACTCCTTGGTTCAACTCCACAATCTTGTCGGAGGCTCCCAAGTGACACCTAGCCAATCTAGGAGACACCACTCTCCAAGAAGTAACAAATGGTGTGTTGATGATGAACTCCTTGCTCTTGTGCTTCAAATGATAGTCTCCCCAACACTCAACTCTCTCTCACAGGATTTGGATTTGGTGGAAAGAAGATTTGAATGGAAAGCAACTTGGGGAAGGCTAGAGATCAAGATTCATATGGTAGGAATGGAATATCTTGGCCTCAACACATGAGTAGGTGGTTCTCTCTCAGAAATGGTAAGTTGGAAGTGTAGGCTTGTTCTGATGGCTCTCTCCACGAATGAAGAGGAGGTGGAGGGGTATATATAGCCTCCACACAAAACCTAACCGTTACACACAATTTACCAATCTTGGTGGGACCGAATCAACAAACTCGGTCACACCGATTTAGTAAACCTAGTGACCGTTAGGATTTTCGGTGGGACCGACATGCAACTCGGTAGGACCGATATGGTTAGGGTTAGGGCATAACATAATCTCGGTGAGACCATATTAGACAAACTCGGTGAGACCGAGTTTGGTAATAAGCTAACCAGAGAGTTGGTCAGGTAAACTCGGTGGGACCGGTTCACTCATTTCGGTGGGACCGAAATGTTACGAAAAGGAAACAGAGAGTTTACATTGCAATCTCGGTGGGACCGATCGCTCATCTCGGTGGACCGAAATGTTACGAAGGGAAACAGAGAGATTACAATCCCATCTTGGTGAGACCGAGATCCCTATCGGTGAGACCGATTTGCCTAGGGTTTGTGGCAGTGGCTATGACATCAAAACTCGGTGGCACCGGATAGGAAGAATCGGTGGGGCCGAGTTTGACTTTTGGTTTGGGTCATATGTGGATATGAGAAAGTAGTTGAGGGTTTTTGGAGCATATCACTAAGCACTGTGGAGCAAGAAACTCATTAAGCAACACCTCATCCCTCCTTGATAGTATTGGCTTTTCCTATAGACTCAATGTGATCTTGGATCACTAAAATATAAAATGTAGAGTCTTGAGATTTTGAGCTTGAGCTAATCCTTTTATCCTTGGTATTTTGAGGGATCCACTTTCCTCATCCATGCCATGCCATTCATTGAGCTTTTCCTGAAATGTTCATCTTGGAATGATGTTAGCTCAATGAGCTATATGTTGTTAGGAATTACAAAAACCACCTAGGGATAGTTGCACTTTCAAATGTTAAGGGTCAGGAGCGTGGTGTGGTATTATATAGAGTCACTCTCACGTGTGTTTGTGTTACGAATGATTCCGTCGACTCGATCGGATGGAGAGGCACAAGCATTTAAGCCCACAAATGCATTGTTTAGTCTTACGCACAGTCACGTTCGTTTCGTTAACTGCGGAAACCCAGCGGAATGGGTTCAGATGTGAACACTCACTATTTACTCTGTGAAGCACGGAATAGCCTGTTAGAGAGACGCTGGTGTGGTATATTCTTCGCACGGTCGTGAGTCCCAGGAAGTTACGGCGTGGTATTGTGAAGAGTCACGTTCGTTTGCCTTCGTGTTCCAAATGATTCCGTTAAAACGTTCGCAAGGACAGGCACAGCCGTGAAGCCTAGATAGGCATGTCTATGCTTTACCCAGAGTCACATTCATGTGTTTATTGCGTAAACCCAACGGTTCGACGGGCATCTCCTCGTATTCAGGTCTGAATGCCACGTGGCACCACTCTGGAAACCCAATGGCCCAACGGGCGTCTCCTCCGGTGATGCCGCTCTGGCTCGTCACCCGAGGGGAAGCTCCGGCTATTTAAGGCGGATGGACGGAGTCTCGAAACCCTAGCCACATCCTACTCATCTCTTTGTCCGCCGCCAGGCCTTCCATTCCTCTTCCTCCTCTCTTTCCTCTGACCATATCCGCCATGGCTGGGCAGAAGAAGTCTACTCAGGAGCGCCGTGTCCTGTCGCGGGAGAAGATCCCAGCTGGCGATGGTTACTCATCTGTAAGTCCACTCTGCTTCTGCTTCCCCTTCATTCGTTTTTTATTTCTCCTAATTTGATGAGGGTGTGTCTTGCTGATACTGATTTCCAGTCAACTGGAGCTAGGGTTAGGCTGTGTCACGAACTCGTTCAGAACTCCCCTGCCGCACAATTAAGTAGCAACTCAAAGTCGAGAAAAAGGAAGGGAGCAGTGTGCGGGGGTATCATCTGGAAGATCTAACACCTACCGTAGCGACGTGAACTCTTAGGACCAGCCGATGGTTCGCACAAGCAGAATCATCTCGGATGCAATCAGTCAGCTGAGACCTACTGGAAGAATCAGTATGAGCGCAAAAATGCTAAGAATGATGAGCTCTTGAGGATCACCCATGGCTGCATGGAGTTTTGTGAGGAGAGCCATCATGAGATAGCAATGCTGGAGAAGACCTCTACAGCTGGAAGGAGTTGTACGACGAGAGCAACGCTAGCATCGCATATCTTAGGAATGAGAAGGTGAAGCTCCTTGTTGAGTGTGGCCGTCTAGTGGATGAATCAAAGGGTTTGAAAATGGAGATCGAGGAACTACGAGCCTAGCAACCCAACGAGAAGTCTCTGCGAAAAAGTCACACAGGCAATTTCATCTCGGAGATGATAAGCCTAAGACCTCCTCCTTCTTTGACCATATGCATAAGATCATCGAGGACACCACTGCCTTAACTAAGAATAATGATGCGGTTCAAGTCATCAAGTCCTGGAAGAGCCATTACAAACTGGAGGCGGCTATGATGCTGAGCTCTTGAGGGTCGTCGAGCACTGGAGGAAGCTCTATAAGGAGAGCAAATCCTCCGTCGCAGTTCTTATGAATGAGAAGGCAACGCTCATCATTGAGCATGACCGGCTGCTGGAGCAATCAGAGGGTATGAAAAAAGGAGTCTGAGGGACTGTGTGCCCAGCAAGTGAACAAGCAGTCTTTGGGGACTAGGTAGATAACAGCGATCCTGATCATTGTACCTGAAGCAATTAAGCAGTGGACTAGAAGTTTCACATTTTGTGTTGTCAAATTTTGTTGTTAGTAAATTTGTTAACAATGTATTTTGGTTTCCAGTATCGTTGTAATGATACAATGTTGGTTCGCAGTGGATTGAAGTTTCTTTTTTTTCTTAATATCGTTGTTTGGAAACTTTTGTAATATCATGTGAACATTAATTGTTTACTTTGTGAGGAACGTAATGGCCGATTCGAGAGACGTTGTTTTTGAAAGCATGGGCGTGAAGTCTCTACAGCCATGGTTTTGTGTACCAACTAGAGTCATGACTTGTCCACTCATGAAGGCGTTGACGTTCCTGGATTTCTATGTTTCAGTGTTTCAGGTCATAGGCACGGGTGGGAAGCCCAGAAAGGCATGATGTGGTATGATATAGGGTCATGTTTGCTTATGTTTGTGTTCCGAATGATTTCGTCGACTCGTTCAGACAGAGAGGCACGGATGGCAACCCGTGGAGGCACGGTTTAGTATTACATAGAGTCACGTTCGTGCGTTTACTACAGAAACACAATGGAATTGGATTCAGATGTGAACCATAACTGTTTACTTTGTGAGGTAACGAATGGCCAGTTCGAGAGGCACTATTCTTAAAAGCACGGGCAAGAAGTCTCTACAACCACGGTTCTGTACCAAGGAGCCACTGTCAAATGCATGGGAGTGAAGCAATGACAGCCACGGTTTAGGTGTAGAAGAGGCACTTTATCAGCTGGTGTTGCTCCTTTGTTAGGCGCATAGTCGGGTGGCTGTGGAAGGCACGTTTTTCAAGAAGAGAATGAATGTCATGATGCCATGACAAGATGAAAGCATGGTTGTGAGTCTGCAGTGTCACGGATAGAATCCTCGAGACGCATTTGCCTGTGGCCTGTTGAGTAGAAACTCGGTTGTGCGGTCACTAGAGGCACTACATAACGCCCCGCGAAACATGTTGTGTTGACCGTTGTGGTGGTTGTCTATACAAGCAAACCTATCGCCCTTATAATATTTTCTCTGCTGAGTAATAAAAATACCTAAACAAGCAAAATGTGTTCTGCTTAAATTTGTTTTGTTTCTATAACTGCACCAAATAAACTTACAAGCTGTTTTTATAACCACGGTACAAGGAGCAGAAATAGTGCAAGGGCTCAAATGCAGCTCCATCAGTGCAAGGCTCAACTGCAGCTCCTCAGTGTGTATGGCAGGTACATACGAGAAGCACTTCTCTACCTGCAACACAGGCATGGTTGTGCATGCATTGTGTGCATTACAGGTACATACGAGAGTCATTGTCGTACATATAACACATGCACGGTTACACATACAGCGTGCATCTCTCCACTAAAAAATTAAATCTACTTTATGTCTTTTAACCTTGGTGCCACAACATTTTATAGTCCTTCGACCCGTACAAAGCCGCAAACCCCCACATTTGACACAACAGTAGATAAAAGTACGAACGGTCATGCCTCTATTACCGAATATGGAGAGGTCGCTCGTTAACTACAGACAAAGAGGCACACGTTTTATCGCACATTTCCACACGTCTGGGGACCATGACATGTTGTTGCATCAGGTCAAAAAAAGACAAAACTAGGTAGATTTTAGCAGTTGGGAGCTCCTTCATGGCTGCACGCAACACAAAAATAGACAAGCCTACACACGGTGTAAAGACTACAACGGTTGTTTGATAAAGTTTACATAAAATCCAAGCTCAAAAGAACGCAACAACAAATAACTCCATACACCTGAACAACTAACACTAGACCTTATTTCAGCATCCACACCTGAATGAAACCGTCAAATCTAGGTATTCAACACTCATGTTTCTTAAAAGCAGACGTGCGTGGCTGCAACTTGATGATAATCTAAGACAAGCGCGTTTAGAAGACCTTCTATGCCACTCCAGAACCCTTTGTTGCTCTTCGTAAAATACTTCCGTGAACTCTGCAGGAGGGGAGGTAAACTTAATGGTGATGGTTTCCAGATCCTTTGTAATAATAACAAAAAATGTCGCAAATTCAGTGTAACTCCCAGAGCAAACATAATCTTCCAGCAATACTGTCCTCAGACAAACGTCGTGATGTTTGAGAAACTGTCGGTGCTTAAGACACCATTTGTTTTTTTCACCACGACAAATCAACGATCCCTAAAATATAAATGATAGGTTGAAAATATTTAGCGTCTATAAAACAGATACAAACCATTGAAAAACCAAACAAAACAATTAGTTCTACCACCTCCGTAACAAAAAGTTTGACATACACTAGGCTAGATATGGCTGTATCCAACAATAAATCATGTGTAGATATGGGTGCATCAATTCTAGTCAAATCTAAGACAAGCATTTTGAAATGGAACGAGTACTACAGTATGCACATTTCTCAAGATCATCACCTCGACAAACAAGTTCTCCAGTTTTGGAAAGCATTGCAGCAATTCAACGACGATGTCCAGTTTATAATACATGTAGATAAGCAAGGTCTTGACAGATTGACGCGTTGTTGTTAGACTGACTGCCTCCAAACCCTTCATGAAAATTAACAGAAGATGGATCATATAACTAATAGAATAAAGGTTGGATTAAATAAAACTTGTTTCCTCACAAACAAAGTGAAGGTGGAAGTATCATGAAAACTCAATACATCAAGACACGTGGGACGACATGGATAAGGTTCAGGTGCAGAGACACCGGTTACCTCCAAGTCCTGACTTTGCATGAAGAATAGAACATAGATCATCAAATTAATAGAACAAACATCGGAACAAGTGCAGCTCTGTTCCAGTATCAAGGAAAGTCAGTACCTCAAGACACGCCGAGGGAGACACGAACACGAATTCACCAAACGTCTCCATTTTAGGTGCAGAGATAACGGTTATCAAACAGTCATCGACCAGACAATCAACAATCAACCATCAAAGCAAAGGCGCAACCTCAATAACGAGTTTGCCGTGTGCACAATAAATGCCAATGCTTAAAAGGTTAGACGAGTTTATTGTGATGCGACGACCTCCTCTACTGCAAACAAGCAGCAGAGACTCAAGTGTAGGGCTACTAGAGTGGATTATGCTTTGCAGCGAGGCATCTGATATATCAACTTCTACAAGCAAGAGTCTTTTCACCAGTGGTAGCTTAAGCGTCCCTACGTAATTGTCTGGTATTTGCCAAAGAGCAAAGGTGAGGGTGTGGAGAGAGGAGGAAAACCAAAACATGGACTCTGGTGCCGAGGGCGTATATGAAGTGCATACATCTAGTAGTGTTACCTCTTGCGTCAGAAATCCTGGGAAGAGGTAGTAGAACTCAAGAACCTAGATATTGTTCAGCTTTGAGGATCGGAGCCAGGCATCAACGATGGAGGGTCTTCACTATAGGTAGCACACCGAGATAGAGAGGCGGATAACCGAACCAGCATGGCCGGATAGAATGGATTTCGGAAGACTAACAACATTACTGACAAAATTTCGATAGAGCCATGTTCCGGAATAGCATTTGCGGACGCGCTCCTTGGTGAAGGCGGACAGCTAAGATATGGTCTCGATATGAACTATTTCTCCATTGTTAAAAAGACGTGGGATAGGAATCTCGCGGCAGTATAGATTCAGAGGAGCGATGGGCCATAAAGGACGCCACCGACGTGAGAGGATTTGAGTGTGGATGCCCTCGTTAGTGGAGATATGAGAGATCACCTCACCGAGGATGGCGTCTGGAAGTCGCTGATGCGGTCCAGACCAGACTGCTCTTCCTCGTCCTCGGATCCAGTAGGCGCACCCTTGCCGCTTCGAGCCGCTACCGCCAAACCACCAGAGGAGGGCGTCGCCGGTGGTGCGAGCCTCGCTCTCTTGGTGCATGGCGCACCGGAGTGGATCACCATCTTCGTGTCCATTCCTGGGTTCATGCTTCCTGCGACCGCAGGTATAGGTGGCGTGGATCTGGAAAGACAGCCAGGCGTAACTGGGGATAGGAGGGAAGGGGAGAGGAGTGGAGGGATCTGTTTAGGATCCACAAGAAGAAATGATCGAACTCATCACTTTGCATTAGATGAAGTGCTATATAGAGACACTGGAACATGCATTTACAGGGGGCGTCGGTTTGGATGGAACCGACACGATTGCAGAAAGCAACCGCCGTTACAAGCGGGGATTAATCCCTTAATTACCATGTTAATTAATCTTAACACGATCGAAGGGGCGGTTGGAGAACAACTATATTATTAATATTGATATTATTTCCCCCGCAAAATAATAGATATTGATATTATTTCTTTCCTGTTTGAGGAAGGAAACGAGGCACAACCTTTTAGAATAGGGAAGCACTGCCCTGCATGCAATAGATGCATGCTCGTTGATCGGAGTAGCAAGAGCAGGTTGTACATACACCATGCTTCTCTGCAGTGCAAACAGTTCCGCTTTGTGAGAAGAGCCACGGGCGTACACGAAGCAGGGGCATAGTAATTTGCGAAGCTAGCGACGGCACGCTTTCAAACAAAGCACAAGCACAGTGGTTCCACGACAAGCATGTCTCAATTTGCAGAAAGAGCATTGTCATAGTTCTACAGGACACTATATTCTAGACTATGGAACATATTTCCACCCAAACGTTCACCATAAAGTCACAGTCATACACAGGGGAAGTGTCCTACAGTGATAACAGACGCACAGTTTTATAGGTACAAGAGGCACTAGCGCCTCTGTATTGTAAATTATTTCAGCTAACACGTTATTTGGAGAGGCACGGCCATCACATCACATGTGACTGCGTGTTCCAAATGTTTTCAGTCACTCGCTCTATTCACAAAAGTAAGTTCAAACTTATAGACGGTGCACAAAAACATGAAAACTTGATAGTTTTTTGAGCTTGTGAGTTGCTTCACGGCTGAAGAGCACAAAAACAAGTTCCTGACAAGGTTACATACAGTGCATAAAGTACAAGATGGAAATCCAAACTGGAAAGCACACAACAACACCTATCTCTGTTAGCCGGATAACTGTTTTCAGCATTCACAGGTCAATGGATCCGGCAAGTGCATTTTTTGACACTAGTTTGTCCAGATGTGTTCTTTTAAATTCAAGTTCATATGCCTACAACACCCTGACAATATAAGACGAGCACGTCTAGAAGCCTTGTTGCCCCATTGAAGCACCTCTTCTTGATGTTCGTAAAATCCTTCAGTGATGTTGTCTGGGGGGGAGAGAAACTTAAGCCTCATGGTCTCTAACTCCTTTGCATTCAGAATAAAGAATGTTGCAAATTCAATGTTTTTCTTGTAGTGTACATATTTTTCCAGCATTATTGTCTTCAGACGAATGTCATGCTGCTGGAGAAACACCCAGTGCTTCTAGCGCCACTTATTTGTTACACCTTCCTCGTGGCATAATCCTCCCTGAAAATGCATGAAGAGTGAGAATACTCGTGGACTACAAGGTGAGAGAGAGGCTTCCAATATAGTACACTATGCATGGTATGTGCTTTCAATGTGTGTGGAAAACATTACCTCGATAAACAGGTTCTCTAGGCTTGGAAAGCATCGCATCAAGGCAACAACCTTGTTCAGATTTAATGACATGTGGATAAGCAGGGTCTTGACATATTGAACCGTCATTGATAGGCTGACTACAGACAAAGCCTGCATCAAGCACACATCATAAAATTAGTTGACATGACATGAAACTTGGTCACTGGAACAAATGCAACTCAAGAGTATAGTGCAAAAAGTTAGTACCTGGATAATTGTAGAGTCAAAAGTAATCTTGGAATCAGGAAATCCTTCATAAAAATTATCCAGACACTCAAGTTTAGGTGCAGAGAAGATAGTTACCTGCAAATGCTGGCTCTGAATATCGTGAATCAACCGTTTTAAGTAAGGGTGCAGCCTCAACAACGAGGTCACCATTCTCATAGAGGATGCAGATGACTTCAACTTTGGCTGAGTTTATTCTGATGCAGTGGTCCAGATTATTGCAAACAAGTAGTAGACACTCGAGTGCAGGGCAACCATAGTTGATTATGCTTTGTAGTGAGACGTCTGATATATCAACTTCCAAAAACGAAAGCCTCTTAAGCAGTGGAAGTTTAAACCATCATGCATACTTATCAGGTATTTGGCAAAGAGCAAATGTGACGGTGTCTAGTGAGGACAAAAACAGCAGCGCGGAAGTCGGTGGCGAGGGTGCGGATGAAGAATTTTCATGTGGTAGTGTGATAGTTTTTCCCACGAAATGTGGGAACATGTAGTAGAACTCGAGAACCTGAAGATTCTTTAGTTTTGGGGATCGAAGCCAGGCATCGACTGTAGAGGGTCTGCAGTGGAGATAGCACACCGAAATGCAGAGGCGATGAACTGTGCCATCATGGCCGGAGAGCATGGCTTCTGGGAGGATCAAACCATCAACGCCAGGTTCAAAACTGCACTGAGTTCCAAAGTACCTTATACGAATGACATCCTTGCTGGGGAGCATGGAGAGTATGTCAATATGAACTGTTTCCAGGGGCTTAAAAAGACGAGGGGCGGGGATATCACTGTAGTCGAGATTTAGGGGAGTGGTGCGCCATAAAGGACGCTACCGACGAGCAAGAATTTGAGTGCGGATACCCTCCTTAGGGGACAGACGGGAGATGATCTCACCGAGAATGGCGTCTGGGAGGTCGCTGATGCAGTCCGGACAAGTTTCCTCCTCGTGCTTCTCCGAACCATTGAGTGAACCCGCTCCGCTTCCGGCCGCTGCCGCCATACCCCCAGAGGAGGGCGTCGCGGGTGGCGCGAACCTCGCCTTCTTGTTGCTTGGGGCACCGGATTGGACCTCCATCTTCGTCTCTGTTCCTGGGTTAATGCTGCCTGCGAGCAACGCTCTGTGCGGTGTGGATCTGGACAGACGGCTAGGTCTTCACTCCACGCAGATCCAAGTGAGTTAAAGATAAGCAAGGAAGAGAGCAGACGCGACGGGTCGTAAAGACAGTTAGGTTTTCTGTGCATCTTGTAGATTCATAATAGTGCGGTTACTAGAAATTAAGACGTGCTTGTTGTGGAAGCACCGTGCATGTGCTTTTTTTAAAACCATGCCCAGGCTAGCCCCACAAGGTAATCATGTTCATGGAATGCTCGTGTCAGCGGAAAATTCTTGAATTCAAGGAGACACGATTCAAGCCGTAATTGCTTGCAATACAGAGAAGCGCTATGTAAGCAGAGCCGTGCTCTTGCCTTTCGGCTCTACATGCATGCGTCCGATGCATGTAGGACAGTGTGTTACGTATATAAAAGGTTGTGCTTTGTTTTCTCTCTCTTGTTTTCTTCCGCACATCTTAATTTTGACCGCATTTTGAAACGGGCATGAAAAATTCAAAGCAAAAATCAAAAAATTGGAAAACCTTCACATTGTGTCATTATATGTGGCCAAGTTACCAAGAAAAATAATGAACTTGTAATAAGATAATTATTTTTAAAAAGCGTTCTCAGAAACGAGCTATCATGTGTGGAGATCAATGGCTTTCAAGCCAAATGATCAATCTTATGGCCACATTCATGGCATAGTTTATTCAAATGATATCATATTATGCACAAGGGTGCATCTTGGAATGGCAAACAATGTTGCCTAAGGAAGTTTTCATTTTCTTTGGACGTAAAAAACAATTTCCATTTTTTTACTGCCCAAAATGAGGTTTTTTTGTGAAGAACTTACCAAATAAATGCTGCAAAATTGGACCAAATCAATTTTATAAAATACTAGGCCATACTTAATGCACAATTGACCAAATTGTTAGGTGTCAAAAACTTTTATCCACCTCTCATGAAAAAGACAAATTTCTGCCGATTCAGCAGGAAACAGGTCAAATTTGAACTGCAGCTACCTCATAGTTTGCTATTTATATATCCCAAAAATCATTTTTAGGTACAAAAGTATCTATTTAGTCAGAGAAACACCAAAAGTTTCCAAGATTCAACCACTAGCTAGGAACGCTCATGCCCGCCGTTTTGACCGCATTTTGAAACGGGCATGAAAAATTCAAAAAAAAAACAAAATATTGGAAAACCTTCGCATTGTGTCATTATATGTGATCAATTTACCAATAAAATAATAAAATTTTAATGTGACAATCATTTTAAAAAAGTGTTCTCACAAACGAGCTATCATGTGTGAAGATTCATGGCTTTCAAGCCAAATGATCGATCTTATGGCCACATTCATGGTATAGTTTATTCAAATGATATTATATTGTGCATAAGGGTGCATCTTGGAATGGCAAACAATGTTGCCTAATAAAGGTTTCATTTCCTTTGCACGGAAATTTCATTTTCCATTTTTCGAGTTTCCAAAATGAGTTTTTTTGTGAAGGACCTACCATATATTTGCTGGAAAATTGGACCAAATCAATTTTCTAAAATACTAGGCCATATTTAATGCACAATTGACAAAATGGTTGGGTGTCAAAAGCTTTTATCCACCTCCTGTGAAAAAGACAAATTTCTGCCGATTTAGTAGGTAATGGGTCAAATTTGAACTACAACTGCCTTATTGTTTGCTCTTTATTTATCCCAAAAATCATTTTTAGGTACAAAAGTATCTATTTAATCAGAGAAACACCAAAAAATTTCCAAGATTCAACCACTAGCTAGGAACGGTCATGCCCGCCGTTTTGACCGCATTTTGAAACAGGCATTAAAAATTTAAAAATAAATAAATAATTGGAAAACCTTCGCGTTGTGTCATTATATGTGACCAATTTACCAGGAAAATAATAAACTTGTAATGTGACAATTATTTTAAAAAAGTGTTCTCAGAAATGAGCTGTCATGTGTGAAGATTCATGGCTTTCAAGCCAAATGATCAATCTTATGGCCACATTCATGGTATAGTTTGTTCAAATGATATCATATTGTGCACAAGGGTGCATCTTGGAATGGCAAACAATGTTGCCAAAGAAAGTTTTCATTTCCTTTGCACGGAAATTTCATTTTCCATTTTTCGAGTCCCAAAATGAGTTTTTTTTGTGAAGGACCTACCATATATTTGTTGCAAAATTGGACCAAATCAATTTTCTAAAATACTAGGCCATATTTAATGCACAATTGACAAAATGGTTGGGCGTCAAAAGCTTTGATCCACCTCTCGTGAAAAAGATAAATTTTCGCCGATTCAGCAAGAAATGGGTCAAATTTTAACTACAGCTACCTTATAGTTTGCTCTTTATTTTTTCTAGTAACTGCACTGTAATGAATCTACACGACACACAAAAAACCTAACTGTCTTTACGACCCATCGCATCTGCTCTCTTCCTCACTTATCTTTAACTCACTTGGATCTGCACGGAGTGAAGACCTAGCTGTCTGTCTAGATCGACACCGCATAGAGCGCTACTCCTAGGAGGCATGAACCCAGCAATGGAGACGGAGATGGAGGTCCAATCCAGTGCCCCGAGCACCAAGAGGGCGAGGCTCGGTCCACCGGCGACGCCGTCCTCTGGAGGTTTGGCGGTAGCGGCTAGAAGCAGCGAGGGTGCGCCTACTGATTTCGAGGATCAGGAAAAGGAGTTTGCTCCGGACCGCATTAGCGACCTCTCGAACGTCGTACTCGGTGAGGTCATCTCCTCTCTCTCCACTAAAGAGGGCATCCACACTCAAATCCTCGCACGTCAGTGGCGCCCTCTATGGCACGCCGCTCCTCTGAATCTGGACTGCCATGAGATCCCTGTCGCTCGTCTTTTTAACCCCCTAGATCAAGTATATTTTGAGGTGATCTCCGTGTACGCCGCCACTCCTGAGACACTCGTCCACATACCTTACACTAGAACTTTTTTTAGAGGAGAACATGTTGGTGAAGATGATTCGTATGATATGATGGTGCGTACCTTCCAGGGGCCATCCTCTCCAGCAATAAGAGCGCAGTTGACCGCCTTTGCATACCGATGTTCTACCTCTAGTACAGGCCCTCGAACATCGCCGACTGGCTTGAATTCACCAGATTGAACAAACTCTAGGTCCTTGAGTTTTACTACCTGTTGCCACCATTTTTGAGACAACATGACATAGTACCATTCTCATGCCCTTCGCTTATGCCATCACCACCAGCATTCAACCCTCAAATTTCCTCCTCGCTACACACCCTCGCCTTTGCTCTTTGCAAGTTACCAGACAATTATTTACGGGCTCTTAAACTACCACTGCTCAGGAGACTCTCGCTTGTGGATGTTCATATACCAGACGTCTCGCTGAAAGCATCATCCACTCTAGTTCTCCTGCACTTGAGTCTCTGCTTCTTGTTTGGACAGTCAAGAACCATTACATCAGAATAAACTCACCTAACCTTATAAGCATTGGTATTTGTGGTCACTATGGAAAAGTTGTTATAGAGGATGCCTCCTCACTTCAATGGTTTCTTTGTGATTATCAAAGCGGGAACTTGCGTATAGTCGTCACCTCTGCACCTAAACTGGAGGTCATGGGCAAATTATCAGATATTTTTGATGAATCCAACATCGTAAATCACTTAATACTTATTCAGGTACTGACTTTCAACAATACTTTCACCCGCATTCATTCGAACAAAAAAGTTCCATGTAATCCAAACTTTGTTCAACGAATATTATGTTGTATTCTACATGAAGTGTTTGCCGATGGTCAGCACATTCACAGCGGTTCATTCTGTCATATCGGCATGGATTATAATCTGAATGCAGTCCCTGCCTTGGTGCACAGCTTCCTAAACTTGGAAAACTTGTATATCGAGGTGATGGTTCTCGCACACATTGTAAACACGTACCATGCATGCTGTAGTACTCTGTACATCTAAAGAGGTCTAGCTTGCATTTGTATGTAATGGACAAAGATGTATATAGTCATGAACCAGTATTAGACACATCTGTGCCTAGACAAAACTAAAAATACTTTTATCAGAATGGAAGTTACATAATTTTTACTTCACTTGCTATCTCAACAGAATCACTCTTTATAGAGCTTAACCATTTTAAATATTCATTTTTATTTTAGGGAGGAGTCTCTAATGAAGAAAGTCTTACGAACGACTATTCTCGTGAGCACCATTACGACGTCCGTTTGAAGTCAGTGACGCTGGAAGGCTATGTACAATGCAAGAAAAGCATTCAGTTCGCAACATTCTTTATACTCAACGCAAGACAACTGGAGACTATCAGCATTAAGTTTCTTCTTCATGAAGACTTCATAGAACAATTTTACAAACAACAACAAGAGGTGCTTTGGTGGGAGGAAAAGGCTTCTAAACATGCTTGCCTTAGGTTGTCGCCAAGTTGCAACCACAAGCGTTAGGATCTAAGGCACGCACGCATTGAGCTCCTGGATTTAACTGATCCATTCACTTGTAAGTGCTGAAAACACTGGTGGAGTGGGATGTTGCTGCAATTTCCAGTTTGGGTATTACATAGGCAAGGCGAAACAATGCATGTATCTTTTGCTCAATCTGTAAACATTGACAACTGCATTGTTGTTGGGCTGTGCACCCATGAAGGAGATCAAACTAATTTGTCTTCCTTTATCATGCTGCAACAATAGTTTATAATCTCTATAGTAAGCAAAAAAAATTAACTCTTTGTCGATTGACCCCGCTGAGGATAGCATCCGAGAGATCACTGATGCGGTCCGGGACGTGATCCTTGTTCATCTTATTCAGGTCCAGCGGGCGGACCCTTTTCGATTTTCGCCGCTTCAAACACCAACACAGAACCACACACAAAGGCATTGAAGATTCAGAACAGCCTCGATCTCCTGTTACTAGAAATACTAGAAACACCAGACTTGATATGTGTCTCCCCTGCTGGGTTTCTCTCCGCCTCCTCGAAAGGTTGTGTGTGCAGAGGAACAAGATAAAGAGTTAGATTATGTCTTCATGGCGCACATCCAAAAAACACAAGAGTTTAATTTAGGAAGATAAGATTTAAAAAAACTGAGTATCAATGTTAAAGGGCCACAGGCACGGGCGTGCAGCCCACAAAGGCATGGTGTGGTATTTTATAGAGTCATGTTCACTTGTGTTTGTATTCTGAATGATTCCGTCGACTCGTTCAGACGGAGGGCACTGACGTGAACCCGTGGAGGCACGGTGTGGTATTACATAGAGTCACGTTCGTAAGTTTACTTCAGAAACACAACAGAGTTGGATTCAGATGTGAACCCTCACTCTTTACTTTGTGAGGCAATGAATGGCCGATCCGAGAGACACTGTCCTTAAAAGCACGGGCAAGAACTCTCTAGAACCACGGTTCTCTACCAAGGAGCCACTGTCAAACGCACGGAAGTGAAGCAAAGAGGGCCACGCTTTTAGTTGTAGAAGAAGCACTTTATCAGCTGGCATTGCTCCTTTCTTAGGCACACAGTAGGGTGGCTATGGAAGGCACATTTTCTAAGCAGAGAACGAACATCATGATGCGACAACAAGGTGAAAGCATGGTTGTGAGTCTGTAGTGTCACAGATAGAATCCTCGAGACGCATTTGGGTGTGGCCTGTGGAGTAGAAACTCGGTTGTATGGTCACCAGAGGCACTACATAACGCCCCGCAAAACACGTTTGGTTGACCGTTGTGGTGGTTGTCTATGCTTTCAGTTCTTTTCATCTCTCCTGTGTCGCAGCAGAGACGCATGGTTGTACTATTACACCATCCAACTTCATAAAGCAATGGTTGCAAATATTTAAAAGCAAACCTATTGCCCTTATAGCATTTTCTCTGTTGAGTAATAAAAATACATAAACAAGCAAAATTTGTTCTGCTTAAATTTGTTTTGTTTCTATAACTGCACCAAATAAACTTACAAGCCATTTTTATAACCACAGTACAAGGAGCAGAAACAGTGCAAGGGCTAAAATGTAGCTCCATTAGTGCAAGACTTAACTGAAGCTCCTCAATGTATATGGCAGGTACATACGAGAAGCACTGCTCTACTTGCAACACAGGCACGGTTGTGCATGCATTGTGTGCATGACAGGTACATACGAGAGGCACTGTCGTACATACAACACAGGCACGCTTACACATACAGCGTGCATCTCTACACTGAAAAATTAAATCTACTTTATGTCTTTTAACCTTGGTGCCACAGCATTTTATAGTCCTTTGGCTCATACAAAGCTGCAAAACCCCACATTTGACACAACAGTAGATAAAAGTATGAACAGTCGTGCCTCTATTACCGAAAATGGAGAGGTCGCTGTTTTACAACATACAAAGAGGCACACATTTTCTCACACATTTCCACTGGTCTAGGGACCATGACATGTTGTATATCAAGTCAAAAAACACAAAACTAGGTAGATTCTAGCAGTTGGGAGCTCCTTCATGGCTGCACACAAACACAAAAACATACAGGCCTACACACGGTGCAAAGACTACAACTGTTGTATGATAAAGTTTACATAAAACCCGAGCTCAAAAGATCGCAACAACAAATAACTCCATACACCTGAACAACTAAAACTAGACTTGATTTTAGCATCCACACCTGAACGGAACCGTCAAATCCAAGTATTCAATACTCCTGCTTCTTAAATGCGGTCGTGCCTGCAACTTGATGATAATCTAAGACAAGCGCATTTAGAAGCCTTTTTATGCCACTCCAGATCCCTTTGTTGCTCTTGGTAAAATACTCACATGAACTCTGCGTGAGGGGAGATAAACTTAATGGTCATGGTCTCCAGATCCTTTGCACTAAGAACAAAGAATATCGCAAATTCAATGTAACTCCGGGAGCGGACATAATGTTACAGTGATATTGTCTTCAAAAAAACGTCGTGATGTTTGAGAAACTACCAGTGCTTGAGACGCCATTTGTTTTTTTCACCACGATAAATCATTCGTCCCTAAAATATAAATGATAGGTTGGAAATACTTAACGTCTATGAAAATAGATACAAACCATCTAAAAACCAAAGCAAATAATTAGTTCTACCACCTTCGTAACAACAAGTTTGACATAGATTTTTCTAGATATGGATGTATCCAACAATAAACCATGTGTAGATACGGGTGCATCAATTCCAGTGAAATTTAAGACAAGCATTTTGAAATGGAACGAGTACTACAGTATGCACATTTCTGAAGATCATCACCTCGACAAACAAGTTCTCCAGTTTTGGAAAGGATTCCAACAATTCAATGACAATGTCCACTTTATAATACATGTAGACAAGCAAGGTCTTGACATATTGACGCATTGTTGTTAGAGTGGTTGCCTCCAAACCCTTCATGAAAATTAACAGAAAATGGATCAGAAAACTAATAGAAAAAAGGTTGGATTAAATAAAAATTGTTTCCTCGCAAACAAAATGAAGATGGAAGTATCATGAAAACTCAATACCGCAAGACACGTGAGAGGTCCAGGTACACACATAGAGGTTACCTTGAAGTATTGACTCTGCATGAAGAATAGAACATAGATCAACAAACTAATAGAACAAACATTGTAACAAGTGCAGCTCTATCCCAGTATCAAGGAAAGTCGGTACCTGAAGACACATGGAGGGAGAAAAGAACACGAATTCACCTAGCGTCTCCAGTTTAGGTGCAGAGACACGGTTATCAAACAGTTGTCAACCAGACCATTGTCGATCAACCGTCGAAGCGAAGGGGTATCCTCAATAATGAGTTCGCCGAGTGCACAACAAATGCTAATGCTTACAAGGTTAGACGAGTTTATTTTGATGCGACGACCTCCTCTACTGCAAACAAGCAGCAGAGACTCTAGTGCAGGGCTACTAGAGTGGATTATGCTTTGTAGTGAGACATCTGATATATCAACTTCCACAAGCGAGAGTCTTTTGAGCAGTGGTAGCTTAAGCATCCCTGCGTAATTGTCTGGTACTTGGCAAAGAGCAAAGGCGAGGGTGTGCAGTGAGGAAGAAAGCCGAAACACAGACTCCGGTGCTGAGGGCGTACAAGAATTGCATACATCCAGTAGTGTGACCTCTTGGGTAAGGAAATCTAGGAACAAGTAGTAGAACTCAAGAACCTTGATATTCTTGAGATTTGAAGAATGGAGCTAGGCATCATCAGTGGAGGGTCTACACTATAGATAGCACGCCAGGATAGAGAGGCGGCTAACAGAGCCCTTATGGTCGGATAGGATGGGTTCCGAAAAACTAACACCATGAGCGACAAAATTTCGAGAGTGAAAAGTTCCGGAATAGCATTTGCTGACGCGCTCCTTGGTGAAGGGGGACAACTTAGATATGGTCTCGATATGAACTGTTTCAAAATCATTAAAAAGACGACCGACAGAGATCTCGTGACAGTCAAGATTCAGAGGAGCGGTGCGCCATAAAGGACACCAGTGACGTGCGAGGATTCGAGTATGCATACCCTCCTTAATGGGGAGACGAGAGATGATCTCACCGATGACGGCGTCCCGGAGGTCGCTGATGAGGTCCAGACGAGACCCCTCTTCTTCCTCCTTGGATCAAGGGAGAGCATGCTCGCCGCTTCCCTCCCCTCTGACGACCAGCACAACACCAGAAGGCGGTGTCGCTGGTGGCGCCACTCTCACCCTGTTGGTGCCAGGAGCAGCGCATTCCATCTCCACCTCCATTGTTGGGGTGCCGCCGCCCACGACCAGTGCTCAGTGAGGTGGATCTGGAAAAATGGAGTACAACCTGTCAATCCACGAAACGACTTAAATACCGACGAGGAGCGGTGAGTTCCAGATTAATTACCTCTTTGTTTTTTTGACGGGAGGGTCCGGGTTAATTACTACTCGTGACAAGTAATGGCAGAGGCATGGTTGCACTGTTGTACACGCACTGTTGTACACGCAGACGCGCAGTTACTACTTGTAACAATTAATGAGATGCATTGTTGTACAAGCAGACCAGGCACGGGCGTGCCCAACCATGTTTTACATATTTACCGCACACATTCATTAGAAAAATTTGTTCGACGCCGGAAGCACAGTTCTACAGTCATCTTGCCTCTATTGAGAGGCAAAATTTTCCACGGAAACATTAACCATGAAGATTCAAAGTTAAGGAGATTCAAGGCCATGCTTCTGCCTTGCAGCTGATTCTGCCGAAACGCTCACAGACAAAAGCATGCAAGTGAAGTGATGGCAGAGGCACGGTTTGTCACGTACCACACATGGAGTCGCACTATTCTACCTTCCACACAGGCACATCCATGGCAGAGGCACGGGTTTTCACGTACCACACAACAGTCGTGAAGTGATACAAGACGCACTGTTCTACATGCCACACAGGCGCGACCATGATTCCACGTGATTTAGTAGCATGCAAAGCCGTTATTCTCTCACAGGAAACACCGTGAACCTACTGTCAGGCACTATATCCATGAAATAGAAACACAAACACAACTGTGAACCATTGTGTTTGAAATCTTTGCATCACAGAAGCACGGCGTGAAGGCACATAAGTCACGGTTGCCCTTTCAGTCATTTTTATCTCTCTGTGTTGTAGCAGAGAAGAAGCACGCTTGTATGCCTACAACATCCATGTTCAGAAACCCACGGTTGCGGGAAATTACAAGGAAACCTCTGCCTCTGATATTTTTCTCCGGCATGTAAAAATACATAAAGAAGAAAAATGTGTTCTTATTTAAATTTGTTTTGTTTCTATAATTGTAGCAAATTACCTTACAAGCCATTCTCATAACCACAGCACAACAAAATAAACATTCGGCACCAGCCCACCCTCCTCACCGATGACTTGATATTTCATCGCTCCACATGCGGCCTTGTTTTGAATATTCCTTCTCAACCCTTGTGTGTAGCTATTCAATCTATTTACCTGTAAAATTAATATACATAAAAACCAAAAAACAATGAGAAAGATGGTGGTCATCATTATTTTTTGCTTATGTCCTGTTTAAGATGCATCATTACCTTTTAATTTTTTATTCATACTGTTCTCCGGTACCAAACAGTCTCCACTTAGATCTTTCCTTTCTGGAAGCGGACTGTGCAGATTCCATACCTTCTCCCAGACTTCCCCCCGCGCATTTTGTCTGCCTGGCTTGTGTGATGTTGGATTCTGGCGTAGATGCAAGACTTTGATAAATGTTGCCTATTGTCAGTGGGGTGGTTAGAGTTGCTGGTGTTTGCCAACTTCCTCCTGGGCTTGCAGTGCACTCTCCTGAACCGTTTGATGTCCTTGGTGGTGTTGTTGGTGTTGTCGGCCATTTCATTGACCTTGCCCTCTTCTCCTGCTGCAATTTCCTCTTCTCCTCTTCAATCCTCATCCTCTCCTGGACTGCTGGATTTCTCGGGTAGTTTGTTTTCCTGTGAACATTTTCTCCACAATGACCGCACTTGGATGCGGCTTTGTTGCCTTTTCCTTTCTTCTCAGAACCAGCTTTGATTCGATCTCCTTTTTTCGTGCCTTTTGAGCCACTCATGGGAGGGTTCTTGAGAGTTTCGGCAAGAATGCCTGTGTCTGTTTCATCAGCAAGTGCCGCCATGACTTTTATTTTCATATCTTGCATACACTCATGCAACACACTGTATGCTTTCTCTTTTCTGCAAGTATTTGAACAGATATCCAACAACTCAGCGTAAGCGAGGCCGAATCTCATAGTTTCATCGTCTTGCGCAGTCATGCTATTATCTTGACTTGTAGACAGCACTTTCAAGCCCTCTGATAGATTCCTAGTCCACCTCGGGATGATGAAGGATTTTGGGAGATGTTCGATCATGTCTGTGTGGTCCATCACCTTAAGCACATGGCAGCACTGAATGCCATCCCTACTCATTTTCTTGCAGCTGCAACTTTATATTTCCTTTTGCTCATCCACATCTACCCTGAACTTAGACCTATCAAATTCCTCGCCCGGATATGTTTTCCACACTTTTTGTCCAGGCTCAGTAATCCTATTTTAAAAATACTTCCTCCCCTTTGCCAGGTTAGAGCACTTGTAATATGTCTGGTTCCGTAGCTCCAGCTGGAATTTCCTAAAAATTTCATTCGTGTATACTTCACTTGCTTCTGTTTTAATCGGAAAACCCATCTCTCGTGATGGTGTCTTCTCGACTGTTCAGTGTCTTTTCTTTCAAGCGTTGCAAGGCAAGTTTGCTGAATAATGTGATACGCACCCAAAAAAACCTTGCTATAGTGTCCCTATAGCTGACATAATTCTTCCACATCGAATTTGTGCTCTCAGTGCATGTGGTTGTTGACAAGAAAGGATAGAAGCAGTCCTTGAAGTAGGTCGGCACCCAGAAATTTCGGAGTTCCCATAGCGTGTTTAGGTGTTTGTTGCCTTCTGCCTTGTGCACAGAAATTGCAGCTTTCCAAGAATGCTCAAACTCATCTTGATCTAGTGAGTTCTTGACGATTCAAAATAAATCATCAGACATCCCTGGGTGCTGCGCAAACACTGCAGCGTTATTTTCCTTCATGTTCTTCCTAATATGCCACCAGCAGAACCTGTGCCTCGTTCTGGGAAGAGCTTCCTTTATCGCAGTCTTCATCGCCTGGTCCTGGTCTGTTATTATGTATTTTGGCTCTTTTCCTCCCATTGCCTCAACAAACGTGCTTAGGAGCCACTTGAATGGCCCTATTTTCTCATCCTTCAAAAGGCCTACTCCGAACATGATGATTGACCCATGGTTGTCGACACCTATAATTGGTGCAAATGGCAAGCCATATATATTCATAGAGAATGTCATGTCAAAAGACATGAAATCTCCATATAGATCATAATTCATCTTGCACAAGGAGTCTATCCAGAATAGGCTCCGCACTACATTGTTCTCTATCTCTTCCACATGGTGGAATCCCGCCCTCTGCCTCTGCATATCGGCAAACAGTTTCATGGTGTCCTCAATATCAATATTGCGCTCTCCAGCCCTGTCCCGGCATGAAATGTTGCTTATGTCAATCGTGTCGAACATAATTTCTCGCCTCGGTTTCCCCATGGCAGTAAATATCTGCATAACCTTCCTTGGTTCTAACCTCACCTTCTTTAGCACTTCTATATTGAATTTCTCCTAGGGTGTCATCTTCTTATAGCATCTCATGAACTTCAGCATCCAATCAGATGGGTGAAGTTGGTGGTTGTGCTCTAGGCGTACGTTCTTCAGATACCAGTTCCTCCTATCTGTATCCCTCTTCGCTGTTATTTGGACTGGGCAGCCTGTCCGGATCAAGCAGTTGCTCTTTCTCTCCGTAACAAGCTCTTGGTTGTTTTAGTCGGCCCTTCATTGGTGCACTGGAACACCTGCTTGTCGAGCTAGCCATCAAATGTTGATCTTCTGCTCGTTGATCGGTTGGCAGCAAAGCCAACCCTTCTCGCATATCTGCGGAAAAAGAAGAAGGCCTCATCCAATGATCCGAATGGCATACCACCCTATGGTTCGACCGCTTAAGTGACCTCCTTAATCGTTGGGAATATGCCTTATTTGAACATGTCGTCCACTTCTTTCTCTTCAATCATCGGTGGCGCCATGATGATGTTGTCTACCGTGTCTTTGTTCATCTCACCGCATTCACTTCTGACGACATCAGTTTCATCGACAGCCACAGGTCCATTTACCATAGAGCTACTGCTGCTCTATTGTTTGTCACATGCAGGAGCGTCATTTCTGCATGCCACGGTCAAATCCATATATGATTCTGCTTCTCCACAGTCGCCTTCTGGAATGCTGCTCCCTGTTTCTCCGTCACTGGTACATCCAAGGGACAATGCTGCTTCTACCATGCAATCTATGTTGCCGCTGTATAATTCTTGCTGCTGCGAACGTTGTGTTCCCTTCATGATGGATGGAGGACTATGATATTTCTTTGGCTCATCTGTTATCCCCCCGACAAGTCCTGAACACATGGCATGAAACAAAATTAGATAGATGTCCAGGGCCTGTTGAAGCATATGCATTCTTTTTTAATTGGAACATAAATGGTTTATATGATTCATCAGGGCTCATCTGGTATACCAAAACCACACCCGTGCCTCTTCTCCAAGTATAGATGGTATACCAGAGGCACTGTTCAAATTATACCCAGCAGAACACATGTGCCCATACTACACATACATCTAAACCAAAAGCACAGCTTTGCTTCTGTTTGCACCATACAACAAGGAGGCACAACAGTGCTTCTGGTAGCATCCTATACAGGAGAACAATTGCACATATAGCCAGACCAGACGGGCAGCCGTGCTCCTGTTTTGCACTTTACCATGTTCTTCAAAAAAATTGTTTATGTGGAATTAAAAAAGCATAGTTCTGACGTCACCTTTGTTTTCCCATGTCGCTCTTATCCAGCAAATGTTGGCGACATCCTCCGTGCATTGGTGATTTCGCTAATGTTTCTGAATGCCATCGGAGACCCTCTGGAAGGACCTCTCATGTTGAACACCATAGGTGATCCTTTCAAAGGACCTTACCTTACGTTTACAATGAAACCTGTACTACCGTGATACTTGCTTCCTTTTTCGTGCACCTGTGTGTGCAATATAATATAATTTAATATACCATGTGAAAACACGAAAAATTGCTCACAAGAAAATATACAATTGCTTTAAATGTTATTGCGCGTTCGTATTTGCTGTAACCTGTATTGCTTTCTGGTGCTGCTGTAAAGTAAAATTTGTTCCTCCTATGTTTGATTTTGCCGTTGGGCTCTTCTTGTTTGATCCTTCAACATCAATACTTTTTTTGCCACTAATCCTTCTGTTTACATCAATGGACATTATCTTACCATGTACCTCTTCATTATGACAATCTTCGAACGTTGGGCCATCACAGCGCCTGCTCTCCGCCTTTGCGCACATCTGTGTCTTGAAACCACAAAATAGTTAGATGCACAAGCGAGTATTATGGAGAATTAGCACATAAAACCTCTATGCACGTTAATGACCGGGGTTTGAAGTTTTCATTGTTACGTGCACGGTATGGCCGATGGACTTTCTGCTGCTTAGAATGCTCCTCTTCGCAGGTGTGTGTTGCACACCATGCTCCTGGCTGGGACATTTACCAAGAACTTGTATCTCACTCTTGACTCCAATTACTCCAGCCCCCATGGCATGTGCCTATTGGACAGCATCTGCATCCTTTTTCTTCTTTCCATTTTGTAGCACTTTCTTTTTCTTTCACCTCTCGAGACTCAACTACAGAGTAGATGCACAGGATGAACAGATAACACATCATTCAACCAGGCACCTTGACAACATACGTTACATAAATGTAAGACCAAATAACCCCAAACGCTAATGTTCAACTGCCTTAGTATTACCTTCCTCCCATAATCCTTGCCAATGTCGTTCAAAGATCGACCATCCCTGTTGTCCTGATCAGATGACGCAGTCCCGAACATTTGCAGGAATAAGAGACGTAATAAAAAAAGTTATACACATGCACCATCAGTGTTGTTACCTTTTACAAGTAGATCTCAGATGTTCTTACTAACCTTTTACACTTACCACACAACAGAGATAGATTTTTAGTTCTATATAATTGAGATATAAAAATATATACATATATTAATTTTTAATTAAATTGCAACCTCAACCAAAGTGAGATCCTCTGATGCTAGTTTGCTTCTGCAACACTTAACACAAAGATAACCATGAATCCAAACAAAAGGAACAAGTTGATATTACAAGGACAAGAGTACACAAAACAAAAAAACAAACTCAAATCAGAGTTGTAGTGTAAAACCAAACAGTTTTATTCTATGAATCCCAACCACAGCGAATTCATCAACAACGTACAACCAAGCAGTTTTGTACTATGCATTCAAACCTCGGGTATTTTATTAGCACCGTCATAGTGATTCTAAGCAATAACAACTAGCGAACAGAATTTCTGTCTATAGCTTCCCGGGGACCAAGTTAGGCAGTAACATTGTAATACTTTTCAACAGAAGCGCAATGTTGAATGAAGAACCACACTACCTACTGCCAAAATAGAAGGACTCGAAAACTGAAAAACCATCCAGCATGTACCACGACAACAAAGATATAATGAAGTGAGGTTTCCGCATAGACCCAAAACCAGCATCGTGAAAATTGAATCTCATGTACCAGGAATCGCCACGCGAAGGTGCATTGATAATTTTTTTACTAACCTTTGATTGTCGAATCTTATGTGATAATTGTTTGGAACTCACACCTTTCGAATTTGTGGGGGGGGGTCTACTACCATGCAATTTTGTCAGTGATCTCTGTCGGTGTCAAAATCGGCGGATCTCGGGTAGGGGGTCCCGAACTGTGCGTCTAAGGCTAATGGTAACAGGAGGCTGGGGACACGATGTTTTACCCAGGTTCGGGCCCTCTCGATGGAGGTAATACCGTACTTCCTGCTTGATTGATCTTGATGATATGAGTATTACAAGAGTTGATCTACCACGAGATCAAAGAGGCTAAACCCTAGAAGCTAGCCTATGTTATGATTGTTGTTGATAATGATCATCCGTCCTACAGACTAAACCCTCCGGTTTATATAGACACCGGAGGGGGCTAGGGTTACACAGAGTTGGTTTACAGAGGAGGAGATCTACATCCGAATCGCCAAGCTTGCCCTCCACGCCAAGGAGAGTCCCATCCGGACACGGGATGAAGTCTTCTGTCTTGTATCTTCATAGTCCAACAGTCAGGCCAAAGTATATAGTCTGGCTGTCTGGATACCCCCTTATCCAGGACTCCCTCAGTAGCCCCTGAACCAGGCTTCAATGACGATGAGTCTGGCGCGTAGATTGTCTTCGGCATTGCGAGGCGGGTTCCACCTCCGAATACTTCCAAAAACAATTCCGAACACAAGGACCGTGTCCGGCTCTGCAGGATAACATTCCATGTACCACCATAGAGAGAATAACAATAATCCACGAATCTAATATGCTGACAATTCTTTGAAAAGTGACATCACGCCGCGGTCTGGTTTTTATCCGAACCGTCTTTTACAACCTGCTTCCGCACATATCGCGAGGCAGTTTCTTTGGCACGTCTTGTCAAAGCAGAGATTGTGTCCCCTTAATACGGGATCCTCTTCAATACGGGCGTGGGCAACCCAACCGCACCATCAATTACGGTAAGTGGGGAACGAGCAGGCTCCGTTAGGCAAGCGGGGAGGCGTAAAGTTTTATCGCCTTGATAAAAGGGGGAAAAGCCTCCTCCCTTCTACCCACACCTTCTTCTACTTCTGCTCGCCCCTTTTCTTTCGCCCAAGCCCTAGCGCTCAAGCATTCATCCTCCCCACAAAAAAGGGTCCTCCGAAAATGTCCGGATCTGGAGCAGGAGGCAAGTGGATGGCCTCCTCCGTCCAGGAGAAGGATATTAAGGAGCTGCGGGCGGCCGGATATCTGGCCAAGAAAATCGGCCACCGTCTTCCAATGGCGGGACAGATCGTCCCTACTCCGGAGCCTCATGAGAGAGTCGTTTTCCTCCCCCATTTCATCCGCGGGCTCGGATTCCCCCTCCACCCTTTTGTTCGCAGCATCATGTATTACTACGGGATTGATTTTCATGATCTATCCCCCAATTCCTTCCTCAACATCTCGACGTTTATCGTCGTGTGCGAGGCCTTTCTCCGCGTCTCGCCACACTTCGGACTATGGCTCAAGATCTTCAACGTGAAGCCCAAAGTGGTGAACGGCGAACATGCCGAGTGCGGAGGTGCCATGGTGAGCAGGATGCCCAAGGTCACATGGCCGACGGGTACTTTCAACGACCCCGTCAAGGAGTGGCAGCAACAGTGGTTCTATATCACCGAGCCGCGCGGCAAAAAGTGGGCCGCTGCTCCTGAGTTTCGATTCGGAGCTCTTCTGCGACTCACATCCTGGCCCAAGAAGGGCGTGAACTGGTCGTCGTCCGATGAACTGTCAGTGATCCAGGAGCGCGTCAAAGGTACGGAGGACAAGGCCGTTAGGCTTGTTGACGTGGTCCAGGTGATGCTGGTCCGCCTGATCCTTCCTTGTCAGCACAGAGGCTGTAACTTGTGGGAGTACGACCCGGCTGAGCACCGGACCATGCGGGAGCTTTTCGGCTCCTCACACAAGGACATCTGGAAGGTACTCTTTAAGTCCAGCAAACCATGGCCGGACTCGGTCGCAGACCGCAGGCATCAATTGTCCCACCCCGCCAGTCCGGTAAGTCATCATCATATCTTGGCTATTCGCATGTTTCATTGATATGTCCCGAAGGAGTTGTTTTTTTAATGTGTCTTTCCACGGTCGCCTTTAGGAATGGACGAAGGTGGCGGGGCAGATTCATTGTCCGGCCCCGCTGCCGGAAGAACCGGCAGGACCTCTTCTGATGAAGATGCTGGTCCCAGCGCCTTATAAGGCGCTGAAGAGGGAGGCCAAAGAGAAGGCCAAGGAGACTAGGAGCGGTATCCGTCGTCGCGGCACTTCGGACACGAAGTCTATTGGGGATATAATTACTGAGTGTAAACCGCCCAGGAGGGGCCGGTTCACCTTCAACTATATTGAAGCCCACGAAGACCCAGAAGATGGCGCTTTACTAATGAAGCTTAGAGGCCCGGAGCCCAAAGGAGGATTAGTGCCCATAGTGGTAAACCTCCATGGTTATGTAACTTGTATTGTAAGTTAGGAAAGGAGAGACCGAGCTGGACACTTGTATGAGCCGGCCTCGGGACTCTGGAAACCGGTCGAGCGTCAACCCATGTATATAAGGGGACGACCCGGCAGCAGTTCAGGGGCAAGAAACAACAACTCGAGACCCAGGCAAAGCGTATTTGCTCCCTGGTCATCGAATCCCAATCAATCCCATCACAACTAGACTTAGGCTTTTACCTTCATCGAAGGGGCCGAACTAGTATAAAAACTCCCGTGTCCTTTTTCCGGTTTAAGCCCTTCAAGCTAACCCATCGTGATGGCTCCACGACTAAGTCCTTCCATGAGGACATCTGACGTGTTAATTCCACGATAGTTGGCGCCCACCGTGGGGCTATCGCACGATGGTTTTGAGTTCTTGAAGGGCAACTTTGAAGGACTCAAAGGGTACACAGTTGGCCGGATGACCAAGAGTCGTCGCGGCAAGCTCTACACCGACGACACAGGATGGGGCCCTGAGGCCGGCTCAATTGAGTATGGGTACCGGGTCCCCTTTGGCGGAATTCATGTCTTCATTGGCAAAATCGGCGAACCGGGCCCTGAGCCAGACATCTGCACCGACCTCGTCGAAACGGCTTAGCGTGCGAGTCCTGTCCGGGTTAAGCCCGCCATGAAGCGTGCGTTCATAGGATGTGTCCATGGGATCGGATCTGAACTGGTGTCTGAAGGCGAGACGGCCGTTTATTCTGACGGCAAGTCATCCACTGGTGAAACCGAGTCCCTGTACCAAATTCATGATGGTGTGTTCAAAGGATATTCCGATGGCAACAGTATTCCGGACCTCCTTGAACCGCCAAATTGGGTTGCTGTTTTCATGGCCGAAACACAACCCACTTTGCAGTCTTCATCTACAGCAGCAATGAATTCCGGAACAGCGGCCACGGCACGAGGCCCGGTGCGCCGACCGGCTCAAGTTCTATCCGGTTTGATGGATGCCTGGGCGACCTTGTTGACCACAGCAGTTACCACAGTGACGCGGGATCAGCACAATGCGGATGTTGCGAAGCTAAAGGATCAGATAACACAGGCTAAGGAGGACCTGGCAGCTGAGGAGGCTAGGATGGCTGAAGAAAGGGCCACTTTGGATGCCCAGTCATAGTAGAAACAGGCGCGGAATTACTGGCTCATGTTGGACCAGAATGCATCAAACGACGTAATGCGAAGTAAGTACCGATCGCGTATGCAGCCGGTCTTTGAAGGACTGAATCTCTTTAATACGCCGGGGGCTGGGCCGAGTAATCCGGCAGCTGTAAACTGGACCGACGCGCTTAGGGAAGCGCTGGATCAACCTCGAATGATGGAACCACCTCGCCAGACGGATAACCCGCCGCAATACGTGCCAACACCACCGGGTCACTTTTCGAGCCCTTTGGATAACATGATTGCCGCAGCATCTCGCCTGGCAGCTATTCTGATGGAGGGAGATTCACTGGCAGTGGTTGAGACGCAGCGGGCCAGGGATCTTCTTCAAACCGCTATTGTGCAGCAGCAGGCTTATTCCTATAGCCGAGATAGAATTCATTCGACCCCCCGTCCGAGCAAAAGTTATAGCAGGCACATAGATGAACCAGAGGTGTCTAGCAGTGCGCGACGCCGTAATGCCCCTCAAGGACCCAATTCGGCGCGTGGTGAGACGAATGCTTAGGACGTGGTGGATAATGGCAGAGCTCGAAGGGAGGCCGCTTTAGCAGCACAATATGCGGGTCGTTATCAACCCGCCCCGGTTCAGCCAATGGCATCGGTAGACCGAGGCATCGGGCTTGCCTTCAGTTCTTGGGGAGTGTCATGTCTTATTCCGGCTCTCCGTAATGTGCGACTGCCTAAGGATTTCAATGGCCCACGTAAGGTACCTAATTACACCGCTGATCAGCCACCTGAGGCGTGGGTTGGAAGTTATGAGATGGCAATGGAGATGCTGGATGTGGATGAAGCGGCCTGTGCAAAATACTTCATGATGATGTTGGAAGGGACAGCCCGTACTTGGTTGAAAAACCTACCAGCCAACTCCATCGAGTCATGGGACCAGTTGAAGGCCCGGTTTATAGGCAATTTCAAAGACACGTGCAAACAGCCTATGTACATTGTGGATCTGGATGTCTGTGTTCAAGGAGAGAACGAGTCAACAACTCATTGGGTGCGCCGGGTTTCAGAGGTTTTCCACTCGTCGGACCGGATTAACGCTGGCCAGGCGATCATAACATTAGAGCGTAATTGCCGGTTTAAGTCTCTGAAGATGAAGTTGGGACGGCTTTAGTGCCACTACAATGACATGGGAACCCTTATGGCAGCCTTGGTGAAGTACGCCGATTCTGATAATACCAAGGATCCCGATTCTGATGAGGAGAAACCGGAGAAGGGAAAGAAGAACGGCAGTGCAAAGGGACA
Source organism: Triticum aestivum (assembly GCF_018294505.1). Lineage (NCBI taxonomy): Eukaryota > Viridiplantae > Streptophyta > Magnoliopsida > Poales > Poaceae > Triticum > Triticum aestivum. The sequence continues at coordinate 473,572,123 of NC_057810.1, read as the reverse complement.
GCAGCACAACCAAGGGGGCCATGGGAATAATGGTAAGCGCAAAGTGGATAATTCAGATTTTGTGGCTAATGCTAATGTGCAGCCTCGTAAATGTAAACCGCCCCGGCGCGGTGGCGGGATGAATCTGGAGCGTTTGTTAAACCAGCCTTGCCCAAAGCACGGGACCAAGGAGGTTCCGGCAACACATCTTTGGAAAGATTGTCACATTATGAAGGAGTTCAAAAACTCTGATCTCTTTCGGTATGATCAGGGTCCATCGGGCGGTTCAGATCCATGTTTTCATGGTGGCAGCGGTTCAAACTCTGGATTTCAGAATAATCAGGGCAATCAGAACAACCAAGGCGGTAATAACCAACAGAATAATCAAGGGAATCAGCAGCAGTCAGGGTATCAAAGTCACCCAAAGCAGTTGAATGGTGGGCAGTATCATGTGTTCACTACTAGTTTGTACAAGTGTGATCAGAAGCTTCACAAGAGAGCAGTTAATGCTGTTGAACCGGCGGTGCCACGTTACTTGCGGTGGTCCGAGCAGCCCATTGTGTGGAGCAGAGAGGATCATCCGCCCCGGTTGACAATCCGGGTCACCTGGCTTTAGTGGTGGCACCTCAGGTGGGAGGTTATAAATTCACCAAAGTGCTTATGGATGGAGGGAGTAGTATCAACATTCTGTATTATGAGACCTTCCGTCGTATGGGTTTGATTGACAAGAGTCTTAAACCGTCAAACACTGTTTTTCATGGTGTAGTACCAGGTAAATCAGCATATCCTGTTGGCAAGATCGCTTTGGAGGTTGTGTTTGGTGATGAGCATGACTCCCGGTCTAAAACATTGACTTTTGAAGTGGTGAAGATCCAGAGCCCGTACCACGCACTGTTTGGACGGCCGGCTTATGCAAAATTCATGGCAAGGCCCTGTTATATTTATTTGCAGCTCAAGATGCCGGGTCACAAGAGGACCATCACAGTTCATGGAAGTCATAAGATCGCTTTGGATTGCGAGGAAGGTGATGCGGCATATCCTGAGTCAGTTTGTGCTATAGAGGAGTTGAAGTTCTATAAGGACAATGTTGATCTGGCAGACATGACCCCTCTGAAGAAGCCCACCACTGAGCATGACCCGAGCCTGAAATTCAAACCGGCTGATGAGACTAAACTTGTTGACTTTGTTCCTGGTGATTCATCCAAACAGTTTAGCATCAGCACAAATCTGGATCCGAAATAGGAAAGCGCGCTCATCGAGTTCATCCGTGAGAACCGGGACATTTTTGCATGGAAACCTTCTGACATGCCATGTGTACCGAGGGAACTCGCTGAGCACACTCTCAATATTGATCCCAAGTTTAAACCGGTCAAACAGTTTCTTCGCCGCTTTAACGAGGAGAGACGCAAGGCAATCGGTGAGGAGGTAGGGCTGTTGGCTGCTGGTTTTATCGTTGAAGTGTTTCACCCTGAGTGGTTGGCTAATCCGGTGCTGGTTCTTAAGAAAAACGGCACTTGGCGCATGTGTGTGGACTACATAGATTTAAACAAAGTGTGTCCGGCTGATCCTTTTGCTCTCCCGCGTATTGATCAGATCATTGATGCGACGGCGGGTTGTGAGCATTTGAGTTTCTTGGATGCTTATTCAGGTTATCATGAGATCAAAATAGCAGTTAAGGACCAGGAGAAGACCGCCTTCGTCACTCCCTTTGGAGCCTTCTGCTATGTTTCTATGCCCTTTGGGCTCAAGAGTGCCTAGGCAACTTATCAGCGTTGTGTGCAAAATTGTCTTCACACTCAGATTGGGCGCAATGTTCATGCCTATGTTGATTACATTGTAGTAAAATCCAGGAAGAAGGAGACATTGATAGATGATCTCAAGGAGACCTTTGACAATCTGCGTGTTTACAAAATGATGCTTAATCCGGACAAGTGTGTTTTCGGTGTTCCGGCAGGCAAGCTTCTAGGTTTTCTGGTGTCTAACAGAGGCATTGAGGCTAATCCGGAGAAGATCAAAGCGATTACATATTTGGCTAAACCGGCGTGCATTAATGATGTTCAGCGTCTGGTAGGTCGAATTGCAGCCCTAAGCCGGTTTATCAGCCGCTTGGGAGAGAAGGCGATCCCTCTATATCAGATGTTGAAGAAAACAGACACCTTTGTCTAGAGTGATGCGGCTAATGCGGCATTTGAAGACTTGAAGCAACAATTGGCTGAACCGCCAGTCTTTGCTGCTCCGGTTGACAAAGAGCCCTTATTATTGTATGTGGCTGCTAATGCCCGTGCTGTTAGTGTGGCGATTGTGGTGGAGCGCAAGGAGGCTGGTAAGGAATATCCGGTTCAATGGCCGGTTTACTATATCAGCAAAGTACTTATCGAGTCAAAGCAACGGTATCCGCATTGGGAGAAGCTGGTCTATGGGTTTTTTATGGCGAGTCAAAAGCTCAAACAATACTTTCAAGGCCATCCCATTACAGTGATCAGTTCAACTCCTTTGGGTGATATAATTCAGAATAGGGAGGCAACTGGCCAGGTTGCAAAGTGGGCAATTGAGCTTGGCCCGCACGGGTTGAAGTATATGCCTCAGACATCTATCAAGTCACAGGCACTTGTTGACTTCATCATTGATTGGACCGAGTTACAGGCACCAGAGGACAAACCGGATAACACATACTGGACTATTCACTTTGATGGATCCAGGCAATTGGAGGGCTCGGGGCTAGAGTTGTCCTTACTTCCCCTCGAGGTGATAAAATTCGGTATGTTCTCCGTTTAATGTTCCCCTGTACTAACAATGCAGTTGAGTACGAAGCTTTACTTCACGGTCTCCGTGTGGCCAAGGAGATGAATTTAAGCCGAGTATGATGTTTTGGAGACTCTGATCTGGTGGCTCGGCAAGTTTCTGGCACTTGGGATTCTAAGGATCCACTCATGGCGGCTTACAGACGCGAGGTGGATATTGTGGCAGGTCACTTCAAAGGGTATCGGGTTGAGCATATTGATCGGCACAAAAACGAAGCAGCACACGCTTTAAGCCAGCTGGGATCTCAGAGTAAACCGATACCTCCCAATACCTTTTTAGATATCTTGCATAACCCCGTCTGTTAAGTTGCCTACAGAGGAGGATTTAGCTATTCCTGATCCAGAGGCCCAATTGGTGGCCGCTTTACATGTTGTTCTGGATTGGACGGTTCCATATTTGGCATATATGAACCGAGGCGAGTTACCAGACGATGAAGTCCTGGCCCGGCAGATAGTCCGGCGATCCAAGTCCATGGTTATTCACAATGGCGAGTTACACCGCTGCAGCGTTTCAGGCGTATTCCAGCATTGTGTTTCTCCTAAAGAAGGCCAAGAGATTCTACGATAAATTCATGAAGGGGATTGTGGTCATCATGCCGGTTCAAAGTCCCTGGTTGCTAAAGCTTTTCGTCACGGGTTTTACTGGTTGACAGCTCATGCTGATGCTGAGGATCTGGTAAAGCGGTGTGACGCTTGTCAGAAGTTTTCATGATGAGCTCATGTTACGGCTCAAGAATTATGGATGATTCCCTTCACTTGGCCGTTTGCCACTTGGGGGCTTGATATGGTGGGGCCCTTTAAGCGCTCCAAGGATAAGAAGACGCACTTGTTGGTGGCGGTTGACAAGTTCACTAAATGGGTTGAAGCGGAGCCCGTCAGCAAGTGTGATGCAGCTATGGCGGTTCAATTTCTCAAAAAGATTATCTTCCGCTTTGGTTTTGCACATAGCATCATCACGGATAATGGTACAAACCTTTCTCAAGGTGAGATGGAGGATTTCTGTCAGAGAGAGCACATCCGGCTTGATTTAGCATCTGTGGCACACCCCCAGTCCAATGGTCAAGCTGAGAGGGCGAATCAAGAAATCTTGAAGGGTATCAAGCCCCGGCTCATAGTTCCTTTAAAGCGGACGCCGGGTTGTTGGGTGGAAGAATTGCCTTCTGTGTTATGGAGCATCAAGACCACCCCCAACAGATCAACGGGTTATACACCTTTTTTCATGGTATACAGCGCAGAGGCGGTCCTCCCAAGTGATATTCGTCATGATTCGCCCCGGGTTGCCAATTATGTTGAAGCGGACAATGAGCAAGCACGCCAGGAAGCGTTGGACCTGTTAGATGAAAAGCGGGACATGGCTTTGGCTCGTTCGACAGTTTATCAGCAAGACCTGTAGCGTTATCACAGCCGCCGGGTGAAAACAAGAACCTTTCAAGAAGGCGACTTGGTGCTCCGGCTTATCCAGGATCAGACCGATATGCACAAGTTATCCCCACCTTTGGAAGGACCCTTTGTGGTCAGCAAGAATTTACATAACGGATCATACGACCTCATTGACGTTCGAGACAACTCACGTAATTCTGAGGAGGAGACCCGGTGCCGTGGAACATAGCTTTCCTTCGGCCTTACTATACTTAAGCCATATGCTTCTCTTATGTACATATTTCCACAATGTATATATTATGATCAATATAATAAACCGGCATCCTTGCTCTGCTGTTTTTTCTCAAATATCCTTTGAGTTACATGGGGGCTTCAGCTGACAAAGCAGAGTACTACCTGTTAAACCGGCTATCATGCCACAATACAGCTCGGGAGCTTCACACCCAAGGGGCCAAAGAGAGTCTGGATGCTATGCACAGCTCAAACATAGGCACCCATGAGCACAGCTCACAAAATTACTTGGGGGCTCTTTGTGTAAAGTAACAAAGAGTTTGAAAGGACCCTTGTAATTGGGTATCGACCCACGGCTTGGAAGCCTGGTGTATTCACCTAAAACCCCGGGTTAACCTGCCTTCATCAAGTAAGCCACTCTTATCCAGGTAATCCTGGCACGACCCGCCGAACGTTTGACAAGTCAATCTTATAAGACCCTGAACTTGTCAAAGTTAAAACAACGATTGGTTAGTTGGAGGTCCATCTTAAAAGGCTTTGCAAAATGGTTTAACTCAGTGGCCTGGCAGCCCATGAAAAGCCTCGTATTTGGGCCTGGCATCCCTCGAAAAGCCTCGACTACACGGTTTTATTTGCCTTTGTCAAGATTTTTCTCTTTGAATGAATTTTATGTTAAGCCGGTGTCTCTTAACCCAGTATGGCTTTTTAGTCATCATAATAAACCGGTGTCTCTTAAACCGGTATGACTTTTCAGTCATCATAATAACCCGGTGTTTGTTAACCCGGCTTGGCTTTCAACTACAAGTTGTCAGACCATCTTATGAAACCGGTGTTTACAAAACCCGGCCTGGCTTTGACGATATGTCGCCAGTTTGATCATCTAGTGTTCATCGTAACCCGGCATGACTTATTACACAACATCATTACATGGTGAGAGTTATAACAGCTCAAGATTTGGGTCTTCACCCTTACTACAATAAAAGTTGGTTAACCAACTAAGTGATTTCATATCACAGGTATGAGTTATTTCATATTTATTCCGCTTTGGTTATTTGCCAGGCTTTATCTTGGGCATTATGACCCGTCCGGCGGTAAACCGCCAGGACAATTCTTTTTATGAAGATATCAGAATCGCATGAAAATTATCAAAGTGTAACTAAGCACAGCAAATATCATGACGGATCAACCAAAGTTATGTATCAGTGCCAGAGATTAAAGTACTTGCACTAGCCTATTACAAGGCCCAAAATGCTGATTGTTCTTACATAACAAAGTCTATCAAAGTAACCCAAATGCCAGATTAAGACTCATTGCCAGGACGACGTGAAGTTGATGGATCTTCAGGCGCCGGTTCAACCTCCTCCTCTCCACCCAGAGGCTGGAAGTCAATGGTGGTCCAGTCAATCCGGGTTAGAGCCTGAAATACAACTTCTTCACTTATCAGATTGGACGGTTCAACATCAGGGGCGTAAGTGTGCTTACGGATTGGCGGGATAAGGTTTTGCGCTTCTGTCACAGTCGTATCAACCCACTGGTTCCTTTCATCGTAAAAGGACCGATGAACAGTCAAGTTAGCCTCTTCAGCCAGTTGCGGACGCATCTCCTTTGTCAAGGCTTTGAGGGCTTCGTTGTCAAATGCTGACCCGTCTGCTTGTTCATCCGGAAATCCCTTGGCGATATGAACTGGATCCAAGTCAGATATCCATGCTTTGGCCTGAGTCAGTGCCAGTAAAGCGCCAGCCCTGGCAGCAGATCGCTTCACCTCTTCTATCTGAGCCGGTGTCATGGATAATCTTGCTAGTGTGTCCTTGATCAATGTTGGTGCCGGTTTGTTGTATGAGACTGCATAGCTAACCCGTTGGGCACCGGTGTATAATTGCTCAATCAAAGTGTACGTTGCCTTCAATTTCATCTGCATATCTATGCTCAGCTGAGCAATGCGATTACCTGCAACGGTTTAAGAATTCAATGTTAAACTGGCAGAGTTCAAGATATTTTCAAACCGGCTATGACAAAGTACTTACCAAAGATTGCAGAAGTCATAGCATCCACTTGATGTTTTAGCCCTGTCAACTCTTCCGCCACCGGCTTAAGAGCTGCTTCGGCATCTTCAGCCCGCTTCAACAAAGCAGCCTTCTCAGTTTCCCAGTTGGTGCGTTCATTTTTGAAACCATCCTTCAATTGCTCCATGGTTGTCAAAACACCCTTTAGCTCCTCTTTGTCTTTAGAGGTCTCTTCTTGCTGGGGACGTGATGTTTTCTTGAAGGTCGGCGATTTGAGATTCTTTGATAGTCTTCTCGGTCTGCAAAAGTCAGAAGATGAAGTTGTTAAAGTCCCAAGCACATAACAAGTTATGCACTCGGCACTTGGGGGCTAATGTGGATTGCTTTTTAAAAGGGAGTATCTGCAAGTCCCAAGGCTCAATCCATGTATTAAGCTTGGCACTTGGGGGGTCAGTTATAAGTAAAGGCAATTAACAAGGACAGACAGTCCCGGTTTGTCTTCAAGAGACAAACCGGCCCTTGGGGGCTACTCAGTTGAAGTGTTCTTTATATCGAAGTCCCGGTTTATCTTCAAGAGATAACCCGGCCCTTGGGGGCTACAATGGAAGAGATATACAGAATAGAGTAAATTTCAAAGCATTCTTGAAGATTACCTCATAATGTTCCTTCGTCAGGTTCACCAAACCGGCTTCAAAGTCTCGACTGGTGTAAAGGCGGTTTAAAAATCCGAAATGAAGTTCCTCGGCGCTAAGGCTGATGAAGTTGGATAAATCAGTCTTACCTTTCCCCTTGCCCATAGCAGTGAATTCCTCTTTGGCAATATGTTTGGACAAGACAACTGGATTACCAGGACTAGTGTGACCCGTGCCAGTAATAACAACATCATCATCATCACCTTTTGGTGGACTTGGCGGATTGACGGTACCCGTGGCTAGACTTGGCGGATTAGCAGCTGGGATCGGCAGATCAGCAGCCGGGCTCGAAGGAGTAGCATGAAGGCTCGATGGATCAATATGAGTGGCCGGGTCAGCTTCCGGCGGATTAGCTTCAGTGTTCTCACCTTGTGGGGTGGAATCGAACATAACATCAGTATTTCTACCGGTACCCTCAGGAGCCCTCTCTGGTTCAACTTCACCAATAGGGGTACTGGTTTTAGCCTTCTAGCTCATATGGGCTTTGGCACTGTGATATCAAAACAAAGATTAGCACAGTAAACCGAACTATGAAGGAAAAATATGAAGGGCAGTATACTTACCCAGGGACGGTTTTAAGGGGAGGCAGCTGAGTGGTTGATGAACCGCCAGACGAATTGGAAGACACCTGGTAATTCGGATCAGACGGAATGAGTGGGTATCGGAAGAAACCCTTCAAAGGATAAAGTTTTTCGGGAGAACAAGTAACCTCTGGACGACGTTTCCGGGTTGGTGTATCCGGTAAACCGGAAGAGGTGACTTGCTGGCCACTATGCCGGGTTGTGCGACGCCCTTCAGGTTGCTGTGTCTTCAAAGAAAATTTTGGATCCAAATAAGCAAGAGGGTGAGAGTATTTTACTTTCCGAACTGCACGGCGAAATCTTTGAACCGGCACAAGATCTGAATCGGAGGAAAGAGAGATTACCTCAACATGGTCCGCACGGCTGGCCTCCGCATCATCCTGGGAATAGTCATTGTCAATAAGGTGTATGAAAAAGGAACCAAGCGAGTCAAGTTCTACCTCTTGATCCGATTCGTCAATATCTTCTGGCGGATCAGAAGACTCGGCGGTTTTCTTCTTGGCAGCTCTCTTTGTGACCTTGCTCTTCGCACGAGGAGCCCTAACCGGTTTATCTTGAGTTTTCCGTTTCCAGAAGGAGCTGTTGGCCTATGAAATTAAACAAAGCAGTATTAGCACATTATTAAAGCGGAGGCGGATCAGTAAGCATTAAGTTAAACTTTACCGTTGGCAGTTTGTTGGAGGTGCAAAAAGGTGGCAACCTAGTTTGGCTGCATGCGGCGATCGGTTCGTCAAGCATCTTCTTCACAGATTCATTAACTTCATCGTCCGTCATTACCATTTCATGATATCGTTGAGGATCCTTGACGTTGCCAGTATATTCATGCATTAATCCGGGGCGGCGACTTAAAGGCAGAATACCCCAAGAAACCCAGCAATGGACGAGATCAATACCAGTCAAACCATTGGCCAGGAGAGCCCGGAGCTTGGCGAGTTGAGGTGCATAAGTTTGCCGTTCTTTGGCAGTTAATCGTTGAGGTAACGGGTGGCCATTGCTAAGCCGGTGAGGGCGGTAACCCGGCAAAGTATTTTCTCCAGCAGGGGCAGTGTTCTGGCAATAAAACCAAGTTTGGTTCCAATCTTTGGGATGGCTGTGGTGTTTTGCATGAGGGAAATCAACTTCTTTTCTCTTCTGGATTGATACCCCACCAAGTTCCGTGTTGGGACCATCAGAGAACTCCGTGCAGCGGTTTAAATGGAAAAAATCCCGAAAAAGCTCCACAGATGGTTCTTCTTGAAGGTAAACTTCACAGAACACTTGAAAATTGCATATATTGGACACGGAATTCGGTCCAATATCTTGTGGATGGAGTTGAAAGCTCGCAAGGACATCCCGGAATTTTTTTGATTCGGGCGGGCTGAATCCCCGGTCTAAGTGTTGCATAAATATAATCACCTCTCCATCTTGAAGTTCAGGAGGGCACTCAGGGCCAAGGACTTGCCAATGAAGGACCCTTTTTGAGGCTAAAGCGCCAGTGGTAACATATCCATTGATTTGTGTTTCCGCGATCCGGGACGGAACCCAGTTGCAAGCAGAGAATTGTTTGGTCATCTTGGAAAGCAAACTGTAAAGGAAAAATGAAGGCCGGTTTACGATTGACGGTTCAAGTGCACTAATCGGTGTTAAACCGGGAATTTGATCAAAGCATACATGTGAGATAAACCGGAAATTACTATTCAAGTCAAGATGGCGGTTTAAGTGAGGGCTAATGGCATATGGCGGATTATCAACTACTAAAAGTTAAACCGCCCTTAGGTGGAAGAGCCAGAGCTGAAAATCTACTAAGTGTCGATAGAAACAGGTTTCACAAAATAATAGTGTAAATTTGGATCTACCGTGGTTCAGTAAGAAAATTATTCTGAGCCCTAAAATGGCGATGACAGAACACCATATGTCCAGAAGGGAACTATCAAGGCAAGAGGAGATACTACGGTGAGGTAAACTAAAATTACAAACTTTGGCCGCCAGAGGAGGATGATAAGTTCATCTAGTTTCAACAGTAAGCAAAAAGGTAGCGAGCAAAGATGAACACTTATGAACACGGATGAACACAGAAACCCTAAATACAGATCTAGGGTTGAGAGGAGGAGGCTTACCAGATGCGCAGGGATAGCGGAGAAGAGCCGCAGGTTTCTGGTACGATCAGGTTGATGCAGCGGCCTTTGTCGATGCAGTGCTTGAAGGTTGAGGGCGGCGGCGGAGCTTCAGAGCTTGAGCGTCGTGAGGAGGAAGAAGAGGAACGGAAGGGGAAGAAAGAAAGGACCCCTGAGCCTATTTATAAGGCAAAGGGATAAATGGCAGGCGTGATAATCAAGGAGCCTGAAGTGGCAAAAGTGGGCGCGGCTGTCACCTCGATCTTCGGGATACCATTAATGAAGGGAATCTTTTTAATCTTTTTATACAGAGATGACATCATGATGATCCGTTGTTGTGTCCAGAGGATGACGTCACGGCGGTTTAACAAAGTTTACAGGAGAAGACATCATGGCAGTTTACAAGAAATATAAGGAGATGTTCACAGAATTTCTTTAAATATTGAAGATTGACATGAACAGGTTCAAATCAACCTGGGGCCTAATGTTGGGGATATAACTACTGAGTGTAAACCGCCCAGGAGGGGCCGGTTCACCTTCAACTATATTGAAGCCCACGAAGACCCAGAAGATGGCGCTTTACTAATGAAGATTAGAGGCGCGGATCCCAAAGGCGGATTAGGGCCCATAGTGGTAAACCGCCATGGTTATGTAACTTGTATTTTAAGTTAGGAAAGGAGAGATCGAGCCGGACACTTGTATGAGCCGGCCTCGGGACTCTAGAAACCGGTCGGGCGTCAACCCATGTATATAAGGGGATGACCCGGCGGCGGTTCAGGGGCAAGAAACAACAACTCGAGACCCAGGAAAAGCGTATTTGCTCCCTGGTCATCGAATCCCAATCAATCCCATCACAACTAGATGTAGGCTTTTACCTTCATCGAAGGGCCGAACTAGTATAAAAACTCCCGTGTCCTTTGTCCGGTTTAACCCCTTCAAGCTAACCCATCACGATGGCTCCACGACTAAGTCCTTCCATGAGGATATCTGACGTGTTAATTCCACGACAAAGTCCGAAGACTCCAGTGACCCTCCATCCTCCGGAGAGAACGAGGAGGAGGAAGGGGACGAAGAGGAGGAAGAGGATGAGGACGAACAAGAGCCCGAGTCCCCTACGAGGGGGAGGAAGAAAAGGACAGCATCCTCATCCTTAGAGGCAGATTCGCCTAAGAGGGGAAGAACATCCGTCCCCGAGGCGTCCACCACGGTTACCGACAGCAGCCCAGAGGAGGATCCCAGGGCCCAGCCCCTGGTACAATCGTAAGTGCATGAAATCCAAACGTATCATGCATCTAGAATTTACTAGAATGTAGTATTTTGATTCGCACCGTGCTTTTTACAGTCCGGCGAGGTGTTCGGCCCAACATGCCTCATCAGAGGACTCATTAGGTTCTGATGCCCTGGAGAGTGAAACACGTCCCAGGGCCCCTTCCCAAGAGCCTGGCTGTGACACCGAGGTGTCATCCAAAAGGGACCTGAGCCAGGGGGGCGTACCTCGGAGGCCGGACGCGCGGGAGCGGCGGTTCCCATGAATGTCGACGATGGGGGCGGTCGTGGATCCGGCCCATAGCCGGACACAGTCCCGGAGGCCCATAAGGCTCCGAGATCAGACAGGCAGCCCTCTTGACTGGAGGGGGCGATCCTTTTCCGCCTATGGCCTTCATCCAACCGAAGGCGTCAGGCGGCCTATTGATAGCACCGGAGAGTACGTCCATTATTGATGAACACCGCACCCTTATGGGCGTGGTGATAGAAAAGATTCAGGCCGCCGAGAGTGGACTGAATGAATCCTGCGTCAGCCTTATAAAAGGCTTGGAGGTATGTATAGAAGACTGTCATAGTATAGATAGTAGCCCCTGATACACTGTCCGGGGAGGACAGGAACCGGATAGGGGATCATCTTCCCGTCCGCAGGAGACCTAGCTAATGACGTATATATTTTATGAATCAGATTTCTGCGGTGACTGCCTCCTCCCATGTTGCGGAAGTGTCCGGACTCAAGCAGAGCCTGGTGCGGGGCGAGGAGGAACTCGAACGAGTGAAGAAGCAGCTGGAGGACCAACAAGGTGTGTTTGAAAACTTTTAGTAAGTTTTAGCACAAGTAAGTAGTTGTCACTATCTTAGAGTATATATATCGCGCATTCCAGGGGAAAATGCCGAAATTGAGGCGCTCAAGAAGGTTGTTGCCTTGGCCGAAAAGAAAGCGGCCACTGAGCAGGCTCTCCGTGAGAAACACGAGGCGAGGGTCGTGGAAGCTGAACGAGAGCTTCAGGAGGCCGTAGGGAGAAGCGAGAGTTTGGAGCAGAGTTTATCATTGAAAGAATCCGAACTCGCCCAAGCTGTCCGGACCGCGAATGAGGTTCGGGAGGAAGCCCAGGCTGCACTGAAGGATATTCAGGAGGCGCGGAAGATTGCGACCGGTAGGGGTTTTATATTTTTGTTCAAAGCTCCTTACGCTTTCGCAGGGAAGATTCATGGTGACCCATTGAATCTTTAATTTTTCAGGGGCACTTGCGGATTTGCCGCGCAGCATATCTGATGCTGCCCAATTCTTCCGAGCCAAGAAAAAGGAGACTGCGGAAAGGCTCTTCTAGTCGCAGTTTTTGGCGCCGAATTATCCGGTGCCATTTGTCGACCAGCTCAAACAGCTGATCGAACTAGCCATGAAGGATTTGGTTATCCGGCTGTGGCCCGCTGAGCCCATACCGAGCAGTTTCTTTGGGCTCTTGAAGCGGATTGTGAGGGCTTGCCCTCGGCTGGACGTCATCAAGAGGTCGGTTTGCATAGAAGGGGCACGAATGGCCTTTGCCCATGCGAAAGTGCACTGGGGGAAGCTTGATGCTGAGAAGCTGATGACTGAGGGTCCACCGAAAGGGAAGGAGCACCGCAAGCCCGAACTATATTATGATGGTGTCCTGAAAGGCGCCCGCCTCGTGGACGAGGAATGTACGAAAGACATTATTTTCCCTGAAAGGAAATGTGCTATCCTTTGTAAGGCAAAACAGAGTCACTTATATGTAGGTGCCTGCTATGTGTAAATTATATTCCTGCGCGGCCGTTTAATTTGTTAGTCTTGAGAGTTGGCCAGTCGTCAGCTTTTGCCCCCACATAGGAACTATGGGGGTGTTCGGGATAAACCTGAACACTCTTTACCCCATTCTTGGGTCCATGAAGGAGGTGTTTAGCACAGCGAACCAGGCAATCGGACTATAGGGCTTTATTACTCTCACTTAGACATAGGAATTTGAGTATGGGAGGCACAGCCCCTGGTGTTCGAAAGACCGCACGGGGACTCTAATAGTGCCTGATCGGTGGACCGATCCTTCGCATGCTGCATTTTATTATGGCATTTATGAGTAATAAATCCCTAAAGATTTTACAACCTCTCGAACAGCTGACCAGCTCTCGCCTTATCATGACAGTCAGTTTTCGGCTTTCTCTACTGAGGTGTTCGTCCGGCAGAACTGGGACACAATCGCAGTAGTTCTCCCAGCGCTACCTTAGCCGATATTGCAGAACGTAAGGTATCAAAACATGGGAGCCGGGCAAACCCAACCAATGACCCAAGACATTATTCGGAGATGATGCATATAATGCTATAAGTTCGGGGTGCCGAACGACCGAGAAGGTGTTCGGACTTTAGTCGTCGTAGCATGGGTGCAAGAAAGCCCCTGACGTTCAAAGGCATAACACGATGTTCGAATGTCGTTATGACAAAATGTCATTGAGAAAATAGCAGATAAGCGTCGAATGACTCTACATGTTGTGTTTAAGTAACACGCCTATGCATATGAGTACGGTGCATGTTATAAAAGAGAGGCATGACGGCAGAACCTGTTAGGGCCGGGCGGTGATTGGTTGTGCGCGAGTCCGGAGGAGTATCCGAATAGTATTCAGGTGGGGTGGAGATCCCCCCTGTGTGCGTTTGAGCTGCTTCCGAGTCGCTGGTCCAGTTGTGCGCGAGGGCGAACCTGCAAATAATGCTTAAGAGGTGTGTGTGAGCGGTGGCTGAGCCGCGGATGTGATCCGCCCGACTGACGTTGAAAGATCTGTATGAGCTATGGTTAGGTTGGGGCATCATGAAGTAGTTCGGACTCCTTCGTCGGTGTCCGGGAGTTCGGCTGTCAAATCTAAGTTTGATTGAAAAAAAACATGACTCGCTGCTTCAGTGATGAAAGTAGCCGAATATTCTTCGGCGCGGAGGCGAAGCTCGGTTTTGACCGCATTTGTGACTTCATCACGTGGGTCTTGGGTGGTGATGCGTCGAGTCACAGTGTATCCTGGCGGTGCTGAGTAGCTCCCGCCTAGGGGTGCTGGACCGAAAGTTGGTATGACACTTTTGGCTCTCCGGAGACCAGCTCCGGGGTGGCGGGGCCTGGATGGCCGTCATGCCTATTTGTGATACTCTATAATGAGTTATTTGGTGAGTCTGATCCTCGAGTTATTGGTCCCTAGACTTGATAATCCGGGCTTCTTCATGCTCCTTCCGGTGCCGGCCTACCGATTTGTTTAAAGACCCAGCATTCTCTATTGGTATGATTGGCGGCGCGCTCCTGGGGTGCCATGAATTTGACATCGGCGGTCAAGTATGCGGTTCAAGCTGGAGGGGCCCAAATTTAGATGTTGAAGTCTCTTCTCCCGCTCGATGGGTTGAGGATGACGGGCTTCTGTGTTGACCGCCGTTCCCTGGGCGCCATTTTTTTGCCTTGTGACGCTTATATTTATTGCACCAAGGTTTGTAGACTCTATTATTGTCCGCTGATGCGTCCGGGTGCTTGCCATGTTGGTGTTTGGTATATAATGCCGGTCTTGTGCGCAACCCCTTGTCGCAGTATGCTGTCGGCGGGGTGTAGGCCTGCGTTTGATTTTTTGTGCCGCCTCTTCGAATTGAGGTAGTAGCCTGCGCTTTGGGTAGTATTTTGTTCGGCGCTCAAGTCTGTATTCTTTGGCTGCCCGGTCCTTAGTCCATCTGTCTATGAGCCGATCTTGGTTGGCTTGCTCGAAGGTGGGTTGATCAGGATCATATCCCTTTTCGGCACCATCTGGATTTTCTTCTCCAGTGCCGGTATTGTTGTGGCGAGGCTTGGAGCGGCGCCGATGACGCCCATGTTTTGCTTTCTTCCCCGAGGGGTTATCTCCTGTTGCCTCGTCGCCATTGGTTTCTTTGGGAGTATCCACCATGTATATATCATATGAAGAAGTGGCAGTCCAGTGCCCTATGGGCGGTGGTTCCTGTTCTTCTCCCGCGTCGTTGTCTGTACCATCGATGTCTTCGGAGTCGAAGTTGAGCACGTCGGTTAAGTCATGGACCGTGGCTATTAAGTGGGTGGTGGGTGGGCGACGAATTTCTTCATCGCCAACTTCCCACTCGAGCCAGACATAGTTTGGCCAGGAGTCTCCTGACAAAGAGAGAGACCTTAATGAATTCGGCATGTCTCCGAAGGGTGAGTGCTGAAAGATATCTGCGGTGGCGAACTCCATGACTGGAGCCCAATTAGATTCGATGGGCACGGACACGTGCGGTCCGAAACACACTACCGAAGATGAGTCCGGGGGTCCGGAGGTACAAATTTCCTGAGGAGAGGAGTCTGTGTTTGGCTCTAACGCCGATGAGGATGCGGCCTTCGGGGCGGGGTCCATCCACCCGTCCTCGGAAGGCACAACCTGCTCTGGAACAAAGTCCGGAGCGGTAGCAGGTGCGACGTTCCGAATACCGCCCGACTGCAGATCTAGGTCATGCTCGTCGTGATTGTTCAACACTCCAGACATGGGCCCGAATCCGTCAAAGATCAAGTCTCCGCGGATGTCGGTAGTGTAGTTTAGGTTTCCAAACCTGACCTGATGGCCAGGGACGTAGCTATTGATCTGCTCCAGATGGCCAAGCGAATTGGCCCACAGTGCGAAGCCGCCGAACACGAAGATCTGTCCGGGGAGAAAAGTCTCGCCCAGGACAGCGTGGTTAAAGTTTGGAGAAGCCATCTAGCCTTGCAGCAACGACATAGAGGAACTCTCAATGAAAGCACCAATGTTGGTGTCAAAACCGGCGGATCTCGGGTAGGGGGTCCCGAACTATGCGTCTAAGGCTAATGGTAAGAGGAGGCTGGGGACACGATGTTTTACCCAGGTTTGGGCCCTCTCGATGGAGGTAATACCCTACTTCTTGCTTGATTGATCTTGATGATATGAGTATTACAAGAGTTGATCTACCACGAGATCAGAGAGGCTAAACCCTAGAAGCTAGCCTATGGTACAATTGTTGTTGATAATGATCATCCGTCCTACGGACTAAACCCTCCAGTTTATATAGACACTAGAGGGGGCTAGGGTTACACAGAGTCGGTTTACAGAGGAGGAGATCTACATCCGAATCGCCAAGCTTGCCCTCCACGCCAAGGAGAGTCCCATCCAGACACGGGACGAAGTCTTCTGTCTTGTATCTTCATAGTCCAACAGTCCGGCCAAAGTATATAGTCTGGCTGTCCAGATACCCCCTTATCCAGGACTCCCTCAATCTCCTTGGATAATTTTGAATCTGGGAGAGAGAAAGAGAAGAGAGAGAGAGAGGGAGAGAGCCTGCTTCATTTTTTGCATGCAGGAAAAGAATCAACTGATAGGTGGGATAAGTTTTGTGGCGCATGAGTGATGCACATGTTTTTCGGCGTGACGAGATGTGGTAGGTCGACTTCACTTGATCATCAAACTGACAAGTGGGCTCTCAATTACTATTTCCTCTAAGTCTCTCACTAACTTGTGGGGTCGGTCGTATATGAGTCCTAGGAGGAGTACCTCCATCTGGCGGTAGAAGAAGTGGTAGGTGACTTCATAGTCGTATTGACACGTGGGCTCTCAAATAGTTCCTCTAAGTATTTGACTAACTTGTGGGGTCGTCCGCAGATGAGTTCCAGATCTCTCTCCATCTAGCGTCGGTGGCGACAGGCGAAGCATATTCTAGCTCTCCAAAGGAAGACCTACAGTCTCGTCCTGATCCCTCCACAGTGCTTCCTCGTCACTGAAAAATTATCGGTCTCCTTCATCTCACTCGCCGTAGATCTCCTATTCAGGTAATCCATTGATTCCTCGCCATGATTATGCCACTGATTCAATGTTTTAACAAAAAACATCCGGTGCTAGCAATTCCGCGGTCTGGGTACACATCGCATGTGCGCAACACAATAGGTCGGGCGCGATTTAAAATATCCATTCCGCATCCAATTATTCTCAGCCGGTCCGTGCTCAAACTGTTGCGCCTTGTTAACGGAAGAAGGGTTATGGATTTAAAATTCGGAATCAGCTGACCTCACTTTAATCCTACCAACTACATATTTGCGCCGTGGTTTTGCTGCGTTGAGCTATATCTCCAGCCATGCAAAACATAGGGTCTCTCGTGACCACAGATTAAATTAGCTGCAGAGCTCAACGAGACTGTAGTCAAAATTCACTGTACTGGTCCGTATCATGAGGTCACAGGTCAAATGATTATATAGATCCGCAATTTAGAGGAGGGTTCCAAAGGACTTATGTTCGTTTTTGCAAAGCAGTTACAAACTCAAAGTTAGGATCCGTCTTAGCTGACCGAGCCGTTGATGATGGTCTCACATAGTCTGCTAATAACTGTCTTATGTAGCTGACCTGGTAACGATGATGTATCATGACCTCTTATGTAGAGTTCGATGAGATGGACTCCACCCAACAACTGTCAGAGACTCATTCTCAGTCTGTTGATGGCACCGAGATTGTCACGCAAGATTTCATGGTACATGACCAACTAGAGACAGAAAGACTAAGGATCGAATTAAAATGTGCAACGCACAAAAAGCTTGTTGAGGAGTATAGGCAAAAGAAGCAGCTTGCTACCTCGGAGTAGGTGTTTTTTCATGCATATCACGTGTGTCATTAAAATTTCTTTGGAAATCAATGCCTCGCATTCTAGCTGCATTTCTAATCATGGTTTAAATACCGTGTCTGTTTGGTTTACTCGACGTTTATATATAACCTTCTCCCAGAAAAGCATGAGCTTCAACAATACATTTGTTAAAGGTCATTTCTTATCTTTGTCCACAGGGCTATTACAATGGCTGAATATGAAGAAGAGTTCAGCACAAAACTCAGATTGCACAAATTCATTACTGTCTGTGAGAAGCTAATAGAAACACAAAAGCAACTTCTCACATATATTGGTTTTGAATACCTTCTTGATCTGTGCTGCCGCGAGCTTCCAGGTGTATAGTTCGCTGGCTTGTCCGCTATTTTGATTGCAGATCCAGGTGTTTCATACTGCCTAGTGGATACAGATTCTTTATCAACTCGTACACCGTGCACCAGATCTTAGGAATTCCACTAGGGGGAAAATTATCCTTAGAAAATGCTCATAAGCTTTCAGGTGTCAGGTTAAGTCTGAGACTCGGTGTGCTGGGCACGCTCCAAACATCAGAGAGTTAACTGATATCATGACCCCGGAGCTGACAGGGGAAGTGTTTCAACGGGTTTTCGTGATGTTTGCAATAGCAGTATTTCTATGCCCAACGACATATGACTGCATTAGCCCCGACTACTTAGCCGCTCTCGAAGGACCAGCAAGTAACATATCATCATATGATTGGTCCAATGCTGTCACGGAGAAGTTGGTGGCATCAATCCAGACCTTCAAGGACAAAGGATTCATAGGCGCCCTGTGTGGCTGCCTTCTCATTCTAGTGGTTCGTTCATTAACTTGTATATTTCTTTATACCCAGAAGTAGCTACAAGAACATGATTCATTTTTACCTCTTCCCCCCTTGTAGATAACGTATTTTGAATACCCGGATACAAAGATTATGGACCTGAAATCTGACACTCCTGCAAGGCTTGTCATATGGGATACAGAGGCCATTAAGAATGATGCTAATAGATAGCCTATCAACAGAGGACGGAATTTTTGGGAAACACACGGTGAGTGAACTTTTCATCATTTTCCTTTGGTGAAGTTTTCAGCTCAACATAATGACTTAGCTGCCATATATTAATTTGACTTGATTGTCATTGTTTCCTTCCGCATGGCAGCTGAAAGACATTAGGCGCACGCCTTTCCAACCACCGCCTGGCTTTTAGGGGCCGTTTTTTCAAATGAGTCCCAGACTAGAGGCCTACATAGAAGAATTTGTGCCTCAAGAAAAAATTTGTTCCGTAAGTGATATCCAGCTTGTGAACTTGATTTTATGTTTGAAATGATGCTCTCTAAGTTTTCACGAAACAGATATATGTCCTCCCTAGGTTAGCTAATGTGTGCTTCTATGATGCTTATACCTCCGCTTCCCTACGACGAGTTAGACATACTTCATAAAGTAGGTTACAAGTCTTCGTCCAGTTGGTTTCCTCTGACTGCTGGAAAATGTAACCTGTGCTTCCTGCAGCATATTAGATGTGCTTCCTATAGTACGTTAGCTGTGCTTTTCTGTTAAATATAGCAGTGCTTCCTATAGTATGTTAGTTGTGCCTTTCTGTTAAATATAGCAGTGCTTCCTATAGTACGTTAGTTGTGCTTTTCTATGAAATATAGCAGTGCTTCCTATAGTATGTTAGTTGTGCTTTTCTGTTAAATATAGTAGTGCTTCACTGCGGCGGTAGCTAAACCATGCTTCATCCACTACGTTTGTTGTGCTCCTTCAAGGAATGTGTTGACTATGATTCGTGGACTTTGTTAGCCGCGCTTCCCGCAGGACATCATGTGTGTTTCTGCGCACATTATTCCATGCCTTCCTGCAATTCTTGACAGAACATATTGTAGGTTACAAGTTATTTTTCATTTTCAGTATTAATAACTTCTGATGTTTTTTCCAGTTCCAGGCCAAGGTGAAAATCGGCAAAGTTATTAATGAAATGTACACAGAACTTTTCTCACTGTTTCAACCAGTTCTCGAGCAGTAATTGGAGAAGGTCCTCTCTCTTGGTAGGGATCTTAGTGCAAAAGAAATCAAGACCTGCGACCGAGGCATTTATTGTAACTTGCAACAGGACAACTCGAATGAAAAAGAAACTTTTTCATCACTCCCTTCAACATATTCTACGCTTCCAAGTTTAGCACAACAAGCAGTCAAAGTTCTTCCAGCAATGGCTCAACCAGTGTCCTTCACGCCACATCATACTCTATGGAAAATTTAAAGGGTTGCTGCAATACCCCTGACACAGACTCGCAGAATTAGTACGACGAGGAGCAGTCCCAAATTAATCTATCTTCATTCCTAAAAACATCAACTCAGATTAAGTTCCTACTTGAGGTGAACGAGATCGACTACAACAATGAGGACATTGATGAACAAGCCAAGTTCATCTAGATAAAGTGCATAACCATCTCCACAACTGCCTTGATCGCTTGCCGGTCCATGAGCCCTTCGTGCCAACATCTAAAATGTTGGAGAGCGGGGCAATTATACTGACAGGTGAAAATTCGTCTAAGTGTTCTGTACCAACTGAAACCCAAAATTCTGTTTGAGGATCTGCAGACCACAACTGTTTGTCAAACCCACTGGAGAAGATCTTGGAGGAAATAGCAAAACCTACTGCAACTGAAACATCAACCCCGCACTCTACGGTTGACAAACAATTACTGACTGGTCCAATCTCAACAGATACACTTGAAGCACCTGTTTATCTCATTGGGCAAGCGTCAACAACTACTGCACGGTCCACCGATTCTGATAGCGCTCACAACAACTCTTCAACCAACACAAAGAGCCTCACTGTATCCCAACCTACACAAAAGTTAAACATTGTCACTGAACAACGTTCTTCTTCACAGCCAAAAGCTAAGGTCCATCGTGTTTCAATTTTGAGAGATGAGAACAACATTGCTGAAGCTGAACGCACTAGAGCTACTTCCTCCCTTGCTCCTACAGTAGCCGTCGCCACTGATTCTGGCAGCGGTTTTGGCACAGTACTAGACACGAGAAAAGCACTTCCATCCACTAGTGATGCACCATTTGTTACTACCACATCTATCATGCGGAAGACAATAACATTGCAGAAGAACATGAACAATGTACCAAGCAACCATGTATTGATCCCACAGACAATGTCGCTCTTACCACAAGTGCACATTCGCCAGAACTGGAAACACAAATGGTAGCTCACAAAAGGTCATTACAGCAGTCAAAAGATCCAGGAAACAAGAATACGACACCTCCTAAGAAAAGAGTTAGAATACTGGAGCCTCCACATAATTCAACAGAAACTGCAACCAATCAGTCTCTACATGCTGACAACCACAAAGGCCTCCTCGATAGTGGATTCATTGATGATGATGAAACATGATCTGACCCATCTATCTGTGAATAACTTGACAGAGTCGTTGAAGAAAGAAGAAGCAACGCTTTCATAACAAAGTAGCATCCCAACAATGCCAACCTGACTCTCGCACTTGGCCAAGAATTCAAGCTCGTCAGCCAGATCTTCCCTTTCTAACTATCCAGAGCCACATATGCCCAGTAGATCAGGCTCAATGCCAGGCGGTAGCCACCTCTCATAGGCTTTTGATACGTCATACTCTATAGGTTTAACTCAAACTTTCTTGTCCGGAAGTTTGCCAGCAACTGCTTTGTCCCAACACTACCAACCAGTTCCTAGTCTCAAAAACCACTTCTACCGATGCCCTGGTGCTCAGAATAACGACAACTCAAACAACATCCAACACTCACCTTATGCAATGAACAACCAAAGTCACAAACAGTACCACCAATAAACCCCTGTCCCTAATGCCCACTGCCCCCAACACAATGATGCTCAGAATAATAGCACTCCACGGTGCCAACAACGCCAACCTTAAGAGCAGAACCATCATCAACCATGCAGAGACAAGTCTCATGGGCAAAGTTACAGTGCCTTGCAACAATAGTTCAACAGCATGCATTATTCTTTCCATCCTCTGTAGCATTTTCCAATAGATATTCCTTCGAGCTCAACCGGTGATCCAACTGTCAGAACATTACAACCGCGCATGCAACACCAACCATAAGGCCTAATGGTCCAAAGAAACAACAATTATAATGAGGGTCATCTACAACTTAGTAATGGTCAAATGAACTCCAGTGGTCATGTCTTCCAGCCTCATTAACATCATTCTCAGCTAGAACAAACTCGATTCACTGACCAAGGAAATGACCATCAAGATCACTGCCAACTTTTGGAAATAAGAGATTCTACAACGGAGGAGAAAGAAGTGTATGAAACAATCATCGATAATACGCCAGGCGTCAGTCAAAATGATAGGTAATGAATTAGCTGTTACTATTACAGTAAAGTTTTGATCCCTTCTTTTACTACTGTAATGTATTTTGCCTGAAGCTATCATATTCAAGTGTTTCGGCTCGATTCTTCTACTATTGTAATTGAATACTAATCACCTCTAATGTTAAATAAGAAAATCATACGATTTAAAATGCATTTATTTTTTGGCTGCAAGAGGATATTCTTCGTCGACCGATGTTGGTCCGATCATCGAACATTAGGTTTGTCAATGAAGGTATACGGATATATCAACGCATTCGTGGTCGACACTTACTCAACGTTGCTAATGAAAGAACAATTTCACGGACCGCCAACATTTATGCACAAGCATATAATGTACATTGACGCTTCTGTAAGTTCTTGCTTCTCATAAATAGTAATAACAAAACACATTTACTACTACTACCACGCTGAGTGACACAGCTTCAATTTTCTGCAGGATAAATTTCAAGTTCTAGGAGCAAGCACTGACTACTCAAGGAACACATTGTAGAAAAAACTATTGGGTACAGGCTGCCCAACAAATGCAACATCATGAGTTCACCCTACTCACTCTGTCTGTCCAGTGTTCGTCTTCAATTCTACCAGTTTTCTTGTTACAATGATATTACTTCCTGTTAATTGTTTTAGGTTTAATACCTGTGAGGAAGAAATCACATTTTATCTACCTCATCATCGTGAATCTTGCAATGCGTCGCTTCGAAATTCTATGTCCTTATATCAATTGCGATGGTATAAAGGAACACTCGGACATTGTCATTGAAAACTTCAAGAGAGCTTACCATTCTGCTTACAACAACCATCCTCACACCATGGCCTCCTTTCATGTCAAACCTGTGCAGAGTGTATGTAACTCAGACAGAGAGTGAGTTTCTTTTAACTGTAGCTCTACCTCATTTACACCATGCATTTTTTTCCACTACATATCCCATATCTACTGTCCTCCTACTAACTAGTAACACAATGCTCTCAATTTTCAGGGATGACAGTGTTATTTACACCATGCATTTGATGCCGCTCATTAATTTGAATAATAATTCATTTTTATCAATAATGTAAGTTCACTCTCATAGACAAGACATCAACATACGTTCATCCAAGCCAACTGTAAACTATGTTTTACAATAAATTTTATTAGTTTGTACGGTTATGTGTTTGCAGATCCATATGAAACCGATGAGAGAACATCTAACTTTCAAAATGATAACATCCAACTACAACAGAGGCCATGTATTTGAGGCACTGAGCATCGTCCTCGACGGACACAATATCCGGCACGAAAGAAGAAGTGTTGGAAGAAGATGACTACTGCTTAACTGTGCCTTAATTAAGCCGGAGACATCCAAACATTGTTTCAGCCATATCGACTCATGTAATCACAACAGTGTTCCAGCTATTTTTGTGTCGGTCCAAGATATCTGCTATTAAACACAGTTGTGCGTTCATATGTTCAAGTATTCAAATCCTGAACAACAAACATTATAAATAAAAATCATATTTTTTCAAAAGTTGTAAACATGATATTCAAGACATCACTTACTTGGACTAGAACACCACTCACTTCAAGTAGACACAATAAAAGAAACAATTGGAACACAGAGGAACAACACTATCTATTCGTAAGCATCTAACGAAGGTGGTAAATGACTCACCTACAGTAATGCGGGTCAAAGAGGTACGATAGTCCCTCTTATCCAGGTAGAATGTGCCTCTCTGACATAGATAACTAAGCTGACACACACGAGTGCTCCACCAGTTAACACAGGACCGTCCCCTCGATAGCTTAACATCGGTCCCTTTCCAAGCCAACGAGTCACGCAAGTACAACGGTGACTCAAGTTAACAAAAGAAGATCCATCCTCTGGGATAGACGACTAAACTGAAAAAATACGAAAATAGAAGAAAGACCGTGACTTCAACTGTAAAAGGTCCATGAACTCACAAGTTTCACCGATGAGTCTCTCTCAGCAAAGCAGTGAGAGCAAACATTTCGAAAGAATGGCACGACTGTGCCATGAATAACATCATAGACATGCTCTCCGAGCGAATGTGTCAGAGGAAGCATTTGCGAAAGACACACAGAACTCTGACTCAACATAACATAGGACATGCCTCCACTAACTCGACAGACGTGACTTCACTAGCAGACTAACTAGAATATTACACAACATACAGCCATGACAGTGACTCATACTAAAATAACGCAATGCCTCTCCGAATTTAGTACCCAAAGTAAGCATAACGCCTCTGCCAAGCATACGAAAGTGCATCCACTAACTTCACGGCAGTGCCTTTCCCAATCAAAGTACCACCACAATAATTGGAACACAGAAATGCAACCGTCGCTAACACAATACTCCCACAGCAACTCTCACACTGGATAATCGTCCCTATAACAAACATCATATATTGAAACAGACAGCACAAAGAGAAAATCTGAAGAATCTTAAACACTCTCAAGCTCTGCATAAAAACATTTCAAACACACAACCACAACCGTATATTCGATATAAAAACAACCGTACCAAACACAGTACAAACACAAAGTGAAAGTAACGCCCCTACCTGTCTGTGTGACCATATTGAGAGAAGAACTGAAGTAGCTAGCAAACTAATAACACCAGAGCGTGCCTTGCCTAAAACAAGAACAATGCCTCCCTGAGCAGACGACTATGCGCTGCCTAGATTCATGAAAGTGCACATCTGAGTGACCCTCTTAATACATGTCATCTTATACCAACGCCTAGCATAGAATCATAGAAGAAAATATTCTTGAAGGCATCCAAACAAGAAAAACATAATGGAACGAAAATAAACTTAAATTTCGAAACTAGTCAACTCCATCCAGTTCAAAATAAAACCACCGCAATTACAAATTCATCAGCCGATGTAATATTACCCCGTGCAATAACTATCAAATAACCAATTCATCTCACAATCCATCTTGGCAGCACATCCACCTGGAGTCCTACTCAGAAACGTCCTCGCCACCTGAGATCTGGAAGATAGTGATGATGCAGGATGTCCCTCATCGAAAGAAACCGGCGGTATAGCTCATAGCTCACATACCCTTCCTGAAGGAAAAGCAAATGAAAACATAAATATACAAAAAAACGTATTGTTCTTGCAACAAAGGCAGAAACTAACGAAAATGAAATCTTCACTTACAGTAGCTCCATATTTCAGGTGATCAAAGGTAAGTGGCTTCCAATCCCAGTAGTGACGAAGAAGTTCTGGAAAAGGAGGACTCCAGCTTCGAGTAAGATTCGTCAATGATGGCTCCTGCTAAGTCCTCCATGGAGTCCCTTTCTTCGCCGCCTTTGATCATGAACTTCTCTTGGATGTCGATGTGGTACTCTTCTGGAATTCTGATGAAATCTTGAAAAACAGCATCTCTAACATTCCTGACGCCCACACTAGAGAAAGTTATACCACTATTCTCAAGGAAATCCTTTCAGGGCAGGGCACTCCGTCCTGGCCTTGCAGAAGTGATAGACCAAAACATGATTTCGCATAGCCAGTTGCATGACGGCGACTTCTCTACGCCCATAACAATCCTTTCATGTGAACTCCATGCCAAGACCAACAAACTTGTACTTCTCCTCGCGCAACCAGTCCTCATACAAGGCAATGGTCTCCTCCACCTTGCGAGGCTCGTTCGTGTATCACACGTAGAGCTTAGTGTTACCATCGACAACTATCGGATGGTACTCGGTAGTGTTCAAAAAGTCGTCCATGGCAATGAGCAGCAAGGTGCCAATGGAGATTCTTGAGACTCTGCGACGAGGTTGGGGAGTGGTGAGGATGGTAGGAACTACTTGATGTTCTGTGGCTACAATACAACGTGCAGACCTCAAAAACACGGCCAGTATTTAACCTTGGCGAGGGACGTTTGAGTTACCATGTGCATTAACGAGTGAACTAGGAACAGCGAATAGACGGTTGTGCTTTTGCAGCTCGTGGAGCCATGCACTTCCTAAAGTCACGGTTGTGCAAAAATATTTGATGTCGTGGAGAAATCGAGGAGCCTCTAACTTTATTTTACGGTAACTGACACACTGAATAGTCACATCAAATAGCCGCCACATCGGTCATCAATTCCTCCTTTGAATAAAGACCATCGACGGAAGAATCCAATGAAGAAAAATGAACAGCCTACCGTAGACCTTAGATCCGAAGGCCAAAACTCATATGTGCCTCATCTAGCTAGATTCACACCATCTGTCCCTCGATAGTCAAGGCAAGTTTCACGTGAGGCACGGGTATGCCGGCATGGGATGCACAGACGTATCGATTCCACAGGCACAGGCGTAGGACTTTTTGAGACCTCGCTTGGTATCACCACAGGCACCTAGAGTCATAGGCGGCAAGTCGCCAGAAACACGTTAATGCAGGCAACGGAGGCACGGAAACATACCCTCTACAGGCACGGGGTTCCGAATTTGCGAGGCACAGATGCGGCCTTGCAATTGACGTTCTCGAGCCACGGCTACAAACCCTTTGGGTGCATAAAAAGTGTGGTCGCTGAGGTATCGGTGAGAATACTCAGATGCAGAAGCACGGTTGAGAAGTCTCTAGAGGCACAGATGTGTGACACCACAGGCACGTAGAGAGTCATGACGTCTCTCACGTGAGACAAATGCATGCAGGCAGTGAAGCCACGGCAGTAGTCAGAGAGCAACAATTATACAATATCCTAAGGCACGGGCGTGTAGCACCGCAAGCACAACGAGTCACAGGCAGCGTGTCGCCCGAGACATGTGAACGCAGGCAGAGCGGGCATGGAACTGAAGACTATACAGACACGGAATTGCGGCTTCTCGACGCACATGTATAGCTTTGGAATTGCCGTTCTCGAGGCACGGGTAGAATTCCTCTAGATGCACAAAAGAGAGGTGGCAGAGGCATCAGTGAGAATACTCTGTTTGAGAGGCACGGTTGCGAACTCTCAAGATGGACAGTTGTGTGACACCGCAGGCACATAGAGTCATGGCATGTATCACGTGACATACATCAATGCAAACAGCGAAGCCACGGGAGAAGTCAGAGAGCCATATTTTTAAAGTCTCCTAAGGCACGGGCGTGTAGAACCACAGGCACGATGAGTCACAGCCACCGCGTCCCCTCACAAACGGGCGTCTGGCACCACAGGCATGTAGAGTCACAGCCTGACTGTCCCCTGAGACACGCGAATGCAGGTACAGGAGACACAACACTGAAGCGTATACAGGCACGAAACTGCGGCTTCTCAGCGCATTGGTACATCTTTGGAATTGGAATTCTCGGGGCACATGTATAAACCACCTGGATGCACAAAAGAGTGGTGGCAGAGGCACGGTTGTGTAGTCTCAAGAGGAACTGCCGTGTGACACCAGCACATAGAGACATAGCGTGTGTCACGTGAGGTACATGCATAGAGGCAGAGAAGCCACGGGAGTGAAGCCTCCATAGACACAGATGCCGGGCTTCTCGAGGCACGGTTCTGAAGCACACAAAGACAGGAAACTGAAACGTTGCCTCGTACGTTAGCAGACGTGCCTCTATTGTGCGAACGTGTAAAAGACAACAGTACAAACACAGACAAACGGCGCTGAATATAAGCCAAACACGAAGCGCGCTTCTCCCAAACAATACATATGCGCCCCTTCAAAGGGTTCTCTAAATGTACATGAACTCACCCAAACGTAAACAATGAACTTGTAACATAAAAACATAAAAAATTATATTCCCATAATATGAGACAAGCCAAACATGATATTGTGAAATAAAAAAACCAAAATCCCAAGACGGTACTCCATAGGACTGAACTAAAAGTACTCATTAATTATACAAAAAAAGAAATGAGAGTCTTCCAGGAGTCCATTCTGCTCACAAACGTCCACACAAACATCCACGGTGACCATTCTACTCAGTTGGAGTTCTGCTTAGAAACATCCACGGCGTTTGCGGTCGGAAAGACAATGAGGATGCATCATGTCCTTCATCGATAGAACTCGGTGGTAGAGCTCGTAGCTGACATACCCATCCTAAAACAAAAAGCGGATGAGAATGAAGATATAAGTAAAGGGGAAAAGTACTATTGTTGCAATAAAACAAAAATATAAAGACAGAAAATCAATAAAAACAAAATTTTCACTTACAATTGCTGCATATTTTAGGTGGTCCAGGGAAAGCGGCTTCCATTCCCGGTAGTCATGTTGACCTTGTGGAAAAGATGACTTCATGCTCAAGTAAGATTTGTCTATGACGGCTCCTGCCAAGTCTGCCATGGAATCCCTTAGATTGCCTCCTTTGATCATGAGCTCCTCTTGAAGGTCGATGTGACACTCTCTTGGAATTTTGAGGAAACTGTTTGAGAGAACATCTCTATCATTCCTGATGTCGACACTAGCGAAAGTTATACCTTTGTTCTGAAGGAAATCCTTCAGAGAAGCACACTCTGTCCTAGCCTTGCACAAATGACAGACAAGAACATGCTTGCGCATCGCTAGTTGCATGACGGCGACTTTTCTGCTCCGATCAAAATAATCCTCTCGTGTGTACTCCAGATCAAGACCAACAAACTTGTACCTGTCCTCATGCAGCCATTCCTCATAAAGATAAAGAATATCCTCCACCTTGTAGGGCTCGTTGGTGTACAACAACTCAAGCTTGGTGTTACCGTCGGCATCTATAAAGAGACGCTCAGTAGTGTTCCTGAAGTCGTCCATGGAAACAAGGGTGAGAGTGACAATGGAGTTTGACTGTCCTTCTCCACCGTCACTCGTATGTGGCAAGGATGACGAGAGCTATACCTGCACTTCTCTGCTGAGAATAAGACGTGTTAACCTCCTGGAATAGACCACTATTTAACCTTGGGGAAAGACGACTCGGGTACCATGCGCCATTAAATTGCATCGGGAACGGCGAATGGACGGTTGTGCTTCTATAGCTTGTGAAACCATGCACTTCAAAAGTCACGGTTGCCATGCTGTAATCAAGGAGCCTCTAGGTTAGCTCTAGCACGGTATCTGGCACAATGAATACTAATAATAAATAGCCACCCATTGGTCACCAGCACATCTTTTGACCGAGAGAAGAATGTGAGGAGGCATACGATGACCCTGCCGTGCAACCTAGACCTCTGGAGTACAAATACTACACGAGGAGTGAACCAAAATAGAAGCACGGTTCGGCTAGCACAAAAGCCACACGCGTGACTCCACTTTGATAAAGACAAACCTCAGTGATATCGACCTACATCTCTATGTTTGCATACCACCAAAAACATTGCCAAAACAAAGACATGTCCATGCTTCTGACATACATATAACCGTGGGTTATCATACATATTCCCGCCTGAACCCAACGAACATTTGAAAAACAATGGCTCTCTGGGTCAACGACTGGCTGAAAAAATTTCAATCGCAGAGTCACGAAACGTGACTCCACTTCAGGTGTAAAAGTGCCTCTCATTGGGAACGATAATGCCTCCCGTCAATTTGCCTCCCCTGATGTATCGACCATGCCTCTCCTGCTTGAACGACTGTGCATCTAATAATGTCATTACTGTTCCTCTCCTAATGACACACCCAACCCTATCTGATTAAACATGTGATTAAAAACAATTAAATCACAAAAGCACGAGTATGCTTTTCAGCATGTATAAATGTGCCTCACAAAAAGTCTGTGAGGCACGATAGGCACGTAGAAGAGTCCGGTGGGAGGCAGCACAGCTGGACAACTCCAGTGGTAAACAGCTCGATGAGTCAAACGTCTCGTGTCCCCATAACACCTCGGATGCACGCACCATCTACAACCAGCATTCATTCCAGTTTGCAGAATAAAAAATAAAAAACAAGCACTCATTACTACTCTTGCTCGCTCGAGTCTCCTTTATATTTCAATAAGCTCCGACTCCCTCAGCTACATCACAACCCATCTGCCTTCTCTGTCGCCTGCTTCTAGGGTTCGTGCTTCTTCGCCCCACACAATCTGATTTCAAACAAGTTATTGTAGAGTTTTTATTGGGCCTCTCGATTAATTTCTAACCCATGCTTCTCTCGTAGATTGCTCGCCGTGGGTGCTTGCCCTAAGCTTCCCCTACCCCAATCTCCGTCTGTCAACGGCCGTCGTTCTTCTTTCCCAGGTAAAAAGTATATGCGTAAGAAGCATGCTCCGATCTGTATTTACGTTTTGAAAATGATATTTAAATTGATACTGTTTTATGTTTAGGTTTTTGTTTGATAGTTATTGAAGCATTAGATCCGGTACAACGACTTCATTCTCTAAAGGAATATAAAAACCATTTTGAAAATCTAAACAAGTGATCTAAACTCTGTCATACTGCTTTCCTGGAAGGAGTAGATGACAAGATTTCTGGTAAATTTGTAGTTGTTGTCTGCCTTCGTACAGATATTTTTAATATGGCTAACATAGTTGAAGCTTGTTGTTGTCTACCTTCAACGTTGAAGCTTGTTTTAAATTGTTATCATATTCTTGTTTTCTTAACATAGTTGTTCTGATTTATTTAGGTATGGTTTGCCCTACATGTCGCCAGCCAGGCGGCCCTTGCAAACCACACCCTGAAGTTCTCCAGCAGTTTGAGGTTATTCTTGATGAAAATTGCTGGAGCTGCATGGTTAGTAAGCATTACTAACATATTAGTTGCTTACAACACAGTAGAAATCGTCACTGTTACTCATACCCCCTAGCCTCTACAATAGGCTCCCCTGCTGTCACTTCATTGCACGTGTCTTGTGTTTTCATTTTCCATTAGTTTGCCTGCCTATGCCTTAATTATTATAGTGCATCTTCAGTTCTAATTAAAATTAGTCAACATATGCCAAAAATCTGTATCCATTAATTTATAATACCATTATGTTGTTATCTTTAATTATTATCAAAAATTCAGATCCAAGTTAAGAAAACTTTTAACATTAATAATCCATGAGTTCAGATTTATACTTATAGGTTGTTATTTTACTATTTTTTCCAGTATGTACCTTGTAATGTCAGAGCGTTTCTCTCTGAATACATTGATGAGAGGAAGGAAGAAGCAAGAATATTGCGTAAAGAGCAGGTAGAGCCAGCCCTTCTTACACATGAAGGAAGGTCTTACAATGCTTTGTTTAAGCATAGGGCGAACTACACAAAGTTCTGCGGTGGTGACTGGAACATTTTTGCGGATGATTATGAACTACGTGATGGAGACCGCATAGAATTTTAACTACCATACGAGGGTCTCAATCTCGAAATACAAACATATCGGGCTGACAAGAAGCTGCTTCCATTACCCCATGTTGGTAGGTATTTAATATTGCAAAGTTATCTTCTTTCATTGTGTTTTTATATGCATGCATCAAACTGAATAATATTAATCCTGTGTTGGATATAACTATATCTAGCTTTGAATACTTGTTCTTTTTCTAGCTCTCGACGATCTTTCTTCTGACGATTTCAACCACATTCAGTGTTGTGTCTACTCAAACGATATTGAGCTTACCTACGACCAGACACGACTCTTTCTACAATGCCTCTTCGGAGATACTTTCATCCGTTGTCGTCCATTTGTCCACATGTTGTCTACCACTAACACCAAACACTGTGTCATGGTTGGTTATAACTGTCCTTGTTAAAGTGCCAAACATATTTTGCTTATATGTAAAATAAATGATATTGACATAATCTTGCTTATATGTAAAATTATAAATAACCTATTTATTAATCCTAAAACAACAAAACTTTTGTTGTTCTCTTAATATATTGTTTTATCTGTTTACTCACAAACCTCAACATGCCATGAAATATATTACTTTCAATATGAAATATCTTAATGATTGCGCACACCGTATTAAGCCATTATTTTATTTAATGTCCAAACATATGCTTATATGTAAAATAAACGATATTGACATAATCTTGCTTATATATAAAATTATAAAGAACCTATTTACTAATCCTAAAACAACAAAACTTTTGTTGTTCTCTTAATATATTGTTTTATCTGTTTACTCACAAACCCGAACATGCCACCAAATATATTACTTTCAATATGGAATATCTTAATGATTGCGCACTCACCGTATTAAGCCATTCTTTTATTTAATGTCCAAGTGGCAAAACAATGGTTTTAATTCTATTTAATTTTGTTTTCTTCTAGAAAATTCCAAGGAGCGTTATCTCGACACTAAAAAGATGGGTGTACATGCCAACCAATGGCAAGGGGACCCTTGAAGCTCCTGAAGAACCTACCCATGTCATCACTCCTTCGTACATCTGCAAAAATGACGGCAGGATGGTAATAGAAAAGTCTTCTTTCAGAGACTTCATATCAGCTGCATCCTTTGTTGAAAAGAATGTTGTTCTAATCATTTTCAAAGAGCGCCATGATCGTTCTATGTCCATCATCATTCAACGCATTCAGTAGATTTCTGTTGGCACCATCATCGTTCTGTTTCATGATGGTGCCTCCCATGAGCAAAACACTGGTTACTATAAGTTTGCTTATTAGAATGGAAGTAACGCAACTATTTATGGACCAAGTGGTTGCTTGAACTATCAGAATGATCTTTTGGAACTTATGTACCTCTTATGGAGCCTCAACTAGTTGTTTAAACTGTCGAATGATCCTTTGGAACAAATGTATTTCTTATCGACACTCAAGTAGCTGGTTAACCTTTGAAAAATTCACAATTCGGAAAAACAAAAAACAAAAAGAAATCAATTCCTGTTAAACTCTATTTCAAAAATCAAACAAATCAAGGATCACTTTTTGAATCAAAACTATAGCAATGCCATGTTATCAAAGTTATTCAAACCATCTAGTGAAACATATCTCAATTAAACACGAAAGAGGACTCCATTTTCAAATGCACACTATGTTTACTTCACCAACTTTTTTTAAACCTACAAATGTGCACCGAATAACATAACAACAATGCCTCGTTGACTAAGCAATGTTGATGACTCCAAAAAATGTTTCGACAACAAAGGCACGACCATGACTCTTCTGAGTGTTCCACTGTTATTCGACTACATTCACAGACAAGGATGGAATACACACACATCAATCACGCAGGCAGCACGTGACGATTAAAAAATTTAATGGAACAAGATAACTGAAAATATAAAAAAACTGATCCAACAAACGCCTGTTTCCGTAAATCTATCCTTGGAACCGCCGGATGGCTAACAACTGCTTTTTGACTGTTACCTTTTTTGCACGACAAACAAAAGATCCCTTTCATTACACCGAGTGCATTTCCATCGTCTTCCTCAGCCATTTCTCGCCGGCCGCAACAATTTCACCACCGCACAACTGCGGCCATGAACAACACACACCGAACACATCACTACCCATGGTACAACCGTACTGGAAGTGGTGTACACCAACGACCCAAAGACCGTGGAGCGAATTATCAAAAAGTATGACGAATGGCTGAAGAGGAGGAGAACAAATTCGTCAGCCTCGACCTCGAGTACACACGTAAGAGCATTTACATACGACAAGGGATCAACATCGTCCAACTTGCAATGCGCGAGCCTGTCCTCGTATACCACTTCCTGCAAAGCGCGGTAACTTTCGCTAGCGTCGACACCAGGAGCGACAAGACCATGCTGGCCCGTGCATGGATTAAAATTCCAGACGAGTACCACGTCGACATCCAGAGGCAATTCTGTATCAAGGGCGATGGAGAAAGGGACTTCATGGCTGACCTTGCAGCAGCCATCATCGACCCCTCCTACAAGAACATGAAGAAATCATTCCCAAAGGAGAAGCACCAGTTCTGGGAGTGGAAGCCGCTCTCCCCGCTACATCTTGAGTATGCAGGAAAAGACGGGTATGTTAGCTACGAGTTATACCGTAGAATCATAATCATCAAGCATAGACTACGTCACTTTCACCAACAACCAATGAAGGAAACACTCCGCCCACGTAAGAACAAAGATGACGGATCTGCCAATGGCTGAAAGCGCAAGAAGGGAAACAGTGGTTGGTAAATTGCGAGAAAATATATGTCTACATTAAACTAGTAGTAACTAGTATTACGATAATTTAGATTGAATGAACCTATGTTGTAAATATGATTGTTGTTGCTCAAAGGTTATGTGTGTAGTATACTACTATTTTACGTATGTGCTCATGTACAAATGTGCAATACGTTTTGCATGTCTAAATGCAATTAGTAAGTTATCTCCTAGTATTGAGAAAACATATGTTGTATCCATGATTATAGAAGGACAAATATATCACACGATATTGTATTATATTTTTCATATTTATCTTGTACAAGATGCATCGTCCATTTACAAGAATATGTGATTGTACCGTTGTTAAATTTTCTGTAAAATGCTTATTCAACATTGGCATGAACAATTTATAAATACTGGAGAAGAACATTCGGTACACACACGCAAGGGACATGCACTTGGTTAGTTTAACCACATTTCACATCAAACACTGCTCTGTCCATTCACAACTTCCTTGCTTATTGCACACAGGTTCCTTTCTACAAGATGCCACAAAAATAAACTGCTGTGTGCAAAGGACCTATGTACAGTCATGGTTTTGCAGGATGCCGTGGCTCTCAAAATATATATTCCAAACCATGCATGTGGTGCCACATGCCCGTGACACTAGAGACTTCACACATGTGCTTAAGCTGCCACACGCGAATGACCCTCTCTAACAAAGTATTCCCACCGATGCAACTCCTGCCAAACTCCCGTGCCTCTAGAAAATACACACGTTTTGTACATCAAGATGGTTCATACTAGTGCCTCCAGAACAGAAGCCACACAAACGTGCCCGTAGTGACTTCACCAACGTGCCTCTAACGACTTCACTTCTGTGCCTGCATTTACTCAATCCACGTGCCTCACATGAAAACCACAGTGACTCTACGTGCTCCGCACACATGACCGCCACCAACCTATAACTGTGCCTCCTGCCTATATAGACTACACTCACGTGACTCTGGTGCCCACACACCTGTGCCTCGCGTAACATGCACCGTGACTGTACAAGCTATTCACGCGTGATCGCCCATGCCTCTTGGATGCTCCACAGACGTTCCTGTCTCTAAAACCCATGCTAGAGGAAACATAGAAAAAACAAAGGCACACACGTGCCTCTAATC
The DNA here is from genome assembly GCF_018294505.1 of Triticum aestivum. Taxonomy (NCBI): domain Eukaryota; kingdom Viridiplantae; phylum Streptophyta; class Magnoliopsida; order Poales; family Poaceae; genus Triticum; species Triticum aestivum. The sequence continues at coordinate 473,536,984 of NC_057810.1, read as the reverse complement.
TATGTATTACTATGCCTCCAATTAACCAACATCCATCCAAAAAAACATCTAAAAAGAGATGCACTGCCATGCCACTTCTACAAATGAAGTGCAAAAATAAACATTGAGGTTCATATATAAATAACATTACACTCTAGCATAGATTTTTAAATAAAATCCATTATGATCAAAGCCTATAACTAACATCACTGCGGCAGAAGATGAAAGATAAAAACAAGCTTCCCATCACTCACTTTGAAAGTTATGAGCACCGAGTTGTTTACTTCAATAGACGATGCCTGCAGAAAATCACTAAACCCTTCCTTTTTGAACACCATCCTATTACCCAAGCCAACGAAGTAGCAACAAGGAGTGCTCACACATATATCATCATCACAAGATTCCAAAGTAACTTCAAGAGTTAAAACGCCAGTCTTGTGAAATGTCACAGACTCCTTCAAACTTCTCAAACAATGCCAGGAATAACCTGGAAAAAAACATCAAGCTATTAGAAATAAAACAAAAATTAAAAACTAGAAATAAAAGAATTAATAATAATAAATAAATAAACATAAACAAAGAAAAATAGTGGAAAATAAATCTGACCACATGATGACCATTAACATTAATGGAATTAATCCTGTGAACAAAATGACAACAGGGTATGTACTCATCATCAAAGAGTTGACACTGCATGAAATACATCTATTGATAATTGAGAAAAACACCACGGGTGCAATAACAACTACCAGCAAGTTGCTTCTCGGAGTCGCTCAAACCATCAAGAGCTACAGAAATTAAATTATACAGGATCAGGGTAACAGAAAAATCATGTGAAATAAAACAAGTTAAACACTTCCTTAAAATTAAACCTTACCAACAGAAGGTAACGGACACAACATATCTCCACCCCGATAAAAGTCTACACCAATCAACGTTCCATAGTGCTCAAGCCTAACGGTCATTCTATCACGATGACGAAGACCATAATCAATGACCAAATCTTCCCAGAAAGGACCATGAAATTTGCTTCTCTTCCGACCATGACTAAACAGAACACCATACAAAAAACCCTCACTAGAGTGAAGAGCAAGATCAATATCTCTATCACCCCTACTTATGGCTAAAGCCTCACACTCCTCGATGTAACGAGCAAGATGAGCTCTAACACTGCACGAAATATACTGCAAAAACGAATGATCATGATCAAAAAAAGAAGACCTAGAGTAATTTCCCTTCAGCCAAAAATTGATCAAATATAAAATGTTATTCTTACAGGATGACTCAAACAACGCTGATCCAGAACCACAGTGAACACATCTACAGAAGAATAAACAGAAGAACACGGGCCACCCAGCATACGGCAAAAAGGACAAGCCATACCTACAAAGAACACAACGATTATCAAGAACTAATTCCACAAACTGAGTTGAAACTTCACATCTGATAGTGTTGGTAGCCCCCACCCGTAACTACCCCATAAATCTCCATATCCCAGAAATATAATGGGAAAAAAATAGAAACATAAAAGAAAACAGGGAACCCACGAAGGCAACCGGTAGGGAACGACGATATCGCGAACGGGGAAGCGCGATCAACGCTAAAGAAGGACCGCCGTAAGAGCAGGCGACAAGCGCGGCGGGCACGATGGGGGCCGCCGTAACCACACGACAAGAGCGACGGATGCGACGGTTCGGCCACACCAGAGAGAAACAGATCTCAAAACAGATCAAAAGTGTATTACAAAACATTAAAAGTACAAGGACTAAAGTGAAAAAAGCAAAAACCAGAAAGGGAAACTAGAAACCGGAAATCACGGGAGAGGTCGTGCACGGAGCGCCCCGACAAAGACTCACGAGCGCTCCGCGCGCGACACTTGGCAAGCTCGCCAGCAACTAGGCCAGACGATGCCAGGAATCGAACACGAGACTTACCGGTCAAGAACCTATGCCACTAGCCACTCCAGCCGTAGACTACTTCTGCCTTATTGGAAACGTTATCTCTTTAAGTTCATTACCTAAGCACTTACATTTTAAAATAATCTGCACACATTATCGAATGTTTCTTAAAACTTTTGCATATAAATTTTAAATGCCGAATATTGTTTCAGAAACAAAAATAATTTTTGGACTTTCAAACCTTTTTTATTCCGCATTTTTATGAAATTTGAATAAATTTCAAAATCACGAACATTTTTTTAATATGTGAACAATTTTTGAAAATGGAAACATCTTTCGAAATTCCAAATGAACAATTCTTCAACTCCAAACTTTTGAAAACATGAACAACATGAAAAAAAGAGAACAAAAATTAACATTCCGAACAAATTTTCAGAACAAAAAGAAGATTCTAAACAAAATTTGAAAACATGACAATTTTTGAAAACACAAACAAAATTTGGAAATTAGATTTTTTTTGAATTTTCGAAAATAACTTTGAATTTTGCAACAAATTTTGAAAATGCGAACATTTTCGAAATTCTAATGTTTTCCTAATTTTGTACATATTTAACGAAATTTGGAAACACGAACATTTTTCTGAAATCCGCAAAAAAAATAAATTATAAGCAAGCATCTTTTGAATCTAAAGATTAACAATCTTTGAAATATTGGAACACATTCTGAAGTTCTAAACAAATTTCAAAACAATGAGAACAAAAACTAACTTTCCGTACAATTTTTGAACTCCAAACTTTTGAAAACACGAACAGCATGCACAAAATGTGAAAAAATGAGAACAAAAATTAACATTCCGAACAAATTTTCAGAACAAAAAATAAAATTTCAAACAAATTTTGAAAACACGAACAAAATTTGGAAATTTGAACATTTTTTGAAATTTCCAAACAAATTTTGAATATGCGAACAATTTTTGGAATTATAATATTTTTTGAATATTGTATATTTTTAACAAAATTGAAAACAGGAACATTTTCATACATGTTGAACAATTTTTTGGAAAATGCAATCATTTTTCAATTTCTGGACACTTTTTGAAAAAGGTAAATAAAATTGAAAATAAAATAAAAAGAAAATGCGAAAAAGAAAAATATAAAAATAAATAAAGAAAAAATAATAGAAAGCTGGAAAAACCAGAAAAGCAACGAAACAGGGAAAAAAACTTGGTTCAGGGAAACTTTCGCAAAAACGCAAAGAATTTTTAAAAACATGAACAAATTTGAAAATTTTCGAATATTGTTTATAAAATTTGAACAATTATTTAATATTTTGAACATTTTAGAAAAGAATAGAAAAAAGAAACAGTAAAGAAAAATGGAAATGGGGAAATTAAAGGGAAAAAGTAAATAGATAAAAACAAAAAAAATAACGAGAAATAAAAAAACAAGAAAAGCAAAAAGAAAGAACCTTCCAGAAAGTTCACAAAACCATATGCTCACACCCTCAGCTGGGCCGGCCCATTCTATTGATCTGGTATTTGTTAGGTGTGCGATTGATCGACTGTTTGCCGCAAGATGCGGCAAATAGGAAATTCCCATCAAATTCTCCGGGCATGGCACATGCAATCAAACAAATCGATCGACACGGGCTGGTCCATCTCCAGCGAGGCGTGTGTTTGGGATCCTTCTCGAAGATTTCCGTCTGTTTTTCCGGTTTTAGGAATCTTCTTTGTTTTTATTTTTTTACTAGCACATATGCCCGTGCGTTGCAATGGGAAAATTGATGTTTTGTGCATGCATAATGTCTTGTAGCACTGGATTCATTATGAAGAACATGCAATGCAGCATCCTTTAACAAAATGAACATAAAAAATAGGATGCAATTTACCCGCGTCCATATTTTCTTTGCGGGCATAATCTCCCACTAATTTCATTTAAGTATAATCCTTTCTTTAAAAAATTTTGATAGCATAATCCTTCCTTTAATTAGCACGACATCCTCACCCGTTTTAGTCAGGAATCAAATTCTTCCTTTTCTAATTTAGTAGACCCACCACAATGAAGTCTATGGATCCTTCCTTTTAATTATCCTACTTTTTTACCTCAAATCCCTCGTTTAATTAGCCCCCATCTATTTGAATATTCTATGTATTAAGTCCACAATTGTTCTTTTAATTATTCCACCGGTTTATCCATAATCCTTTCTTTAAGTATCCACATCCATTTAAATATACTATTGAAGCCGCATTCAACTCCCACAATGTTGATTTATGTTGACCCAATTATTTTCAGCGGTCTCTATGAAAGCCCATAAAAGGCCCATGAATGTACAAGTACATGGACCAGACGGCTTACCCTGTGTACGTGTACGAGCGAACCGTACAGCCTACCGTGTGTACCAGCGAACTGTACGAAACTTTAGTGTCTGCTCATACCAAACAAAAATCAATGAAGAGGACTAAACCAAACCAAACCAAACCAAGAATACCTATTCCCTTTAATAGTAGGTATAGATTTTTTTTATTTATTTTTTTATTTTCTGCTATATTTTGTTTTCTGTACTTTTTTCCCTTTTTCTTTTTTCTATTTCTCTTTTCTTTTTTTTCTTTTTTCTCTTTTCGTTTTTTCCTTCTTCTTCTTCTTCTTCATTATTCAACAAACGTTCAGAATTTTAAAAAATGTTCACATGTTCCAATTTTTATTTATTTTTGAATAAAGTTCCTGTTTGAAATTTTGTTGAGAAATTCCAAAAAAGTTACGAATTTCATGTGATGTTCGCTTCATTCAGAAAACAAAAGAAACTTCAAAATAACTTTGTAATTCATATTTTAAAATGTTCCTACTTTAAATTTGTTCCCAAATTAATTCTTTGTTAGTATTTTATTATTTCTTCACAAATTCAGAAAATGTTCGGGTATTTTCAAAAAATGTTCCCACTTTCAAATTTTGTTCACAAATGCAAAATTGGTTCACGTTTTGAAAGTTTGTTCGTGATTTAAAAAATGCATTTTTCATTTTTGGTCACAAATTCAAAGATTGTTTCCGCTTTCCAAAATTATTCACATTTAAAAAAATTGTACTAGTATTCCAAATTTGTTTACAAATTCAAAAATTAGTCATGTTTTATATTTTTGTTCGAAAATTCAAGAGATGTTCAGGGAATTTTGAAAAACGTTCATATTTATTAACTTTTGTTCACCAATTCAAAAAAAGTGGGAATTACCAGAAAATGTTCCCGCTTTCCAATTTGGTTCACATCATCAAAATGTTCATGTTTTTGAAATTTTGATCCTGAATTCGAAAAATGCTGGGGGGAATTCAAAAAATGTTCACATCTTGATAATTTTGTTTGTAATTTCGGAAAATGTTTGCACTTTCAGTTTTTTGGTCCTGTTTTTTGTAAAATGCTTTGCATTTTCAAGAAATTCTTCGTAATTTCAAAAAAAACCTTTTTTTCATTTTGGTCCTTTTTTGAAAAATAAAAGCAGATTCCTGAAAATGATTCGAGTTTTGATTTTTTTTGCTATGATATTTGAAAATATTTGCGTTTCAAAACATATTAACTTCTATCAAAAAGAAAATCACGTTCAAAATTTCAAAAATAGTTTTAAATCTATTTCGGCTTATGTTCATATAAGGCGGATTGCCATTTTATCTATGAAATCCCTGGAATTATGATGGCTATTGGCGTTGCTCACTTGCACGAGGTCTTTCGTTCGATCCCTCCTTTTCATGTATGTTTCTTTAAGTATTGGTGCAATCCTAACACGAGAGTTGTCAATCGCAGCGGCTAGCACAGTGCGCCAACGACTACGAAGTCGCATGATTGATTCACAGCTCAAGCGCGCTTGATACTTTTGTGTTTTTTCATCTGCGATCCTGCCACCGGAAATGGGCCGACCCAGGTTAGCCGCGCCCTGTGCGAAACGTCGGCACTTTGCCGCAACAAGAGACATATAAGAGGTCCCCCATTGGAAGCTTTTATTCCATATGTTGAAACTGTGGAATAACTGCTATAACGCTTACACGGGTCGGCCCATGAAACTCTTGCTGGATCAGCTCAACTCCCTGCTCCACTTGATTAGTTTTTTTTCGCTCGCTGCACTACTTGGTCAGAAAAAAAATTATCTAACAGGTTTTATTTGAAAAAGTTCACTAAACCAAAGGAAGTTCATGTAATATAAAATTCTTGTATTTTAAAAAATGATGAAAATTATAAACACAAATTTTAAAAATCTTTGCAAATTCAAAGAATATCCATGGATTTTATACAATGTTCATGATTTTGAAAAATGTTCACAAAATTTAAATGTTCACATACTTTTAACATCTTCTCAAACTTTTATAAATACTCATAAATTTTAGTAATGCTCAGGAATTCTAGAAAAACGTCCGTAGAGTTTTCAAATGTCCGCGGCTTTTATTAAATATTCATGAATTAACATGTAAAAAAAAACAAGACCCCCCCTCCCCCCCCGCCCCAAAACCCAATGGAAACATGGAAACAGACAAAAGAAAGGGAAAAAACCAAGCAATGCCTTGTCCAAACCAGAAATATTGGTCGGCCAACGACACACATCGCTACAGGTGGGACCAACAACGTCTCCTGTAGCCCTCGATGCATTAGGTGGTTCCAAATCTAGGGAGCGTAGTATCCTAATAGATTCCTAGCTAACAGAGATACAACGAAACATGCATCTGATCTAGAGCTTTGGTTCAACTCCGTCGATATCCGTGCATGGTTTCTCCGTGTAATATGAGTGGTTCCCAATATAAATTTGCACAAATAGGCTGACTTGGATTTGGCACATGTGCTCGCATTTTTCTGTATTTATTCCATGGTTGTCTCTTGCAATTTCATAAATTTTAAGATTTACCAATTTAATCTTTTGGAGGTGTTTACAGGGATTTTGTGAGTGTGTGTATGTTAGCATCAACACTGTGTTTCTAGCAAATAAAAGACCACAATAAGATATTTCTAACCGACACTCCAAATTCTAAGGGTAATGATAAATAACATACATTTATAAAACAAACGACCTGAGTTAGTTATAAGAAATCTGCCAGAAGGATTACATAGGCCAGTATCTCAGGTAGTGACTAGCCTAACATTCGGCCAGCTCAGTCTCCGGGGTTCTCATAGGAGTAAGGTGTGTGTGCATCTATATAAGCGGCTATGCGTCTAAACTGTGTTTTAAAAACATGACGATTATATTTTTGAACCGATACTATAGATTAAAAGGGTAATGATAAATAAGAATGTAGTATTTGGTTTTTTTAGAAAGAAGGATCGAGGAGAGCCCGACTTTAAATTAACAAAGCCATCAATCGGCCAGGATTACATCGAGCAAAGATAGGAACCAAAGAAAAAAACAACAAGAAGATACATGATGATGTGTATAAAGCTATCATGCTATGACAAACTACTAGCAAAGATATGGAAACTAAAGCATGAATCCAGCTAGAAGTCGAAGAATCCCTCCATAGTGAGTAGAGCACCACACAAGACACCAGCAAAGCTTGGGGGGGGGGGGGACATCTAGTAGTTGGAGTAGCACCGTTGACAGATCAATGAGCTCTGGCCGTTGATGTCAACCTCCTCTACCTCAGAAGGGGTCTCCTTGTCCCCTCGACATGGCACGACGGGTGCTGATCCGTTGAAAGGTGGAGATGATCACCCGAGGACTAAAGTGAGACCGGCGCCATTGCCAACCGAAAGACCACACTTGAACACCATGATACGTCTTTGTCGTATCTACTTTTCCAAACACTTATGCTCTTGTTTTGGACTCTAATTTGCATGATTTGAATGAAACTAACCCGAACTGATGCTGTTTTCAGCAGTACTACCATGGTGTTGTTTCTTGTGCAGAAATAGAAGTCCACGGAATTGGGCGAAACTTTTTGGAGATTTTTTATGGAATATAAAAAAAACTTGAGCTAAGACCCACCAGAGGGGGGCCACTAGTTTCCCACAAGGAAACAGGGCAAGACCACCCTCCTAGGCCCGCCCAGTTGCCTTGTGGGGCCCACATAGCTCCGCTGACCCCAATCTCAAGTCTATAAATTCCTTTTCCTAGAGAAAAAAAAAAGAGAAGAAGTTTCATTGCATTTTATGATACGGAGCCACCGCCACCTCATGTTCTTCATCGAGAGGGCATATCTGGAGTCCGTTCGGGGCTCCGGCGAGGGGGTTTCGTCGCCATCATCATCACCAACCCTTCTTTATCATGAATTTCATGATTCTCACCATCGGGAGTGAGTAATTCCTTCATAGGCTTGCTGGACGGTGATGTGGTTGGATGAGATTTGTCATGTAATCGAGTCAATTTGTCAGGCTTGATTCTTAGTATCCACTATGTTCTGATATGAATGTTGCTATGACTTTGCTATGCTTAATGCTTGTCACCAGTGCCCATGTGTCATGATTTCAGATCTGAACCCTTTATATTTTCATGAATATATTGTGTTCTTGATCCTATCTTGCAAGTTATATGCACCTATTATGTGTTATGATCCGCATACCCCAAGGTGACAGTAATTGGAATTCTTTCAGTTGATCACCGTAGTTTGAGGAGTTCATGTATTCACTATGTGTTAATGCTTTGTTCCGAATCTCTATTAAAAGAAGGCCTTAATATCCCTTAGATTTCCTTATGGACGCCGCTGCCATGGGAGGCTAGGACAAAAGATGTCATGCAAGTTCTCATTTTAAGCATGTATGACTATATACGTAACACATGCCTACATTACATTGATGAATTGGAGCTATTGTGTATCGCTCTAGGTTGTGACAGTTATATGATGAATGCCATCCAACACAAATATCATCATTGATCCAATGCCTACACTTTTCACATATTGATCTTTGCTAAGTTACTTTTGTTGTTGTTTCTGTTATAATCACTACAAAACTGCTAATGTTACTATTACCATTACTATTGCTACTGTTACTACTACTATCAAACTATCATACTACTGTGCTACTAAAGACTTTGATGCAGATATTTAGTTCTCCAGATGTGGTTGAATTAACAACTCAACTGCTAATACTTGCTAATATAATCTTTGGCTCCCCTTGTGTTGAATCAATAAATTTGGGGTTAAATACTACCCTCAAAAACTGTTGTGATCCCCTATACTTGTGGGTTATCAAGATTTTTTTTCGGCGCCGTTGCCGGGGAGCATAGGTATATTTGTTGAGTCACTTGGGAATTATATATGTTGATCACTAAGAAGAATCTGAAAGATACTAGAACCAAGATCGTACCCTCTAAGACAAGGGGAGGTAAGGAACTGTCATCTAGCTTCGCACTTGATTCACCTTCTATTTTGAGTAGGCTTGCGACACCACCACCTGCAGTACGATCTGATATGTCGCAAGTTATTGATGATGCTACTTCTTCTATGAATGATGCTATTGATGATGCTAGTACTCTACTTAATGAAACTTTACTGCTAGGTGGTTTCTTGATGAACAACTTGCTAAAGCTAAAGAACTTGAAACTATTGAAACCGATGAAAATTATAATTCACCTATTAGGCCTAGCTCTCCTAGAATTTAAATGACTAAGATACCTGTGGGTTATGTTATGGATGGGGAGATAGCTAGAGAATTTCTTGCCTGTAATGATAGAGAGGATGTTAAGAAACTATTGAGTAAGCTAAGCGAAAAATCTATGATGGAGAAGATGAAATATAATCCTAAGTTTGCTACTTCTCCTATATTTGTTACTGATAAGGATTATGAATTCTATGTTGATCCAAAGTTAACTAATTTGGTTGAGTCAGATACTTTTCATGGTTATGAAACTAAAACTATTGTGGAACACCTTACTAAATTGAATGATATAGCCACCTATTTGCTCATGAGGAAAAAATTCGCTACTAGTATATTCTTAAGTTGTTTTCTTTCTCATTAAAGGGTGATGCCAAGAAATGGTTTAATACTCTTGCTCCTGGTTGTGTGCGTAGTCCCCGGGATATGATATATTACTTCTCTGAAAAATATTTTCACGCTCATAAGAAACAAGCTGCCTGATGTCTGTTAGAACTACGTCGGTATTTCACCAAAGAGGAAGGGATGATGCAGTATAGCGACAATAGGTATTTCCCTCAGTGATGAGACCAAGGTTATCGAACCAGTAGGAGAACCTCCTCACACCACGTAAACAACACCAGCACACAAATGACAAATACTCGCAACTCGACGTGTTAAAGGGATTGTCAATCCCTTTAGCGTACGACGCCTCAAGATATGCAAATAACGTGAGATCAAAGTGGTAGATAGGATAAATAGATCGTGAAACAAATAAATTGCAGCAAGGTATTTTTGTATTTTTGGTTTAATAGATCTAAAAATAAATGCAAATAAAAAAAGATCACAAAGGCAAACATGATGAAAAGAGACCCAGGGGCGTAAGTTTCACTAGTGTCTTCTCTCGAGGAAAAGTAGCAAAACGGTGGGAAAACAATTACTGTTGGGCAATTGATAGAACTTCAAATAATCATTACGATATCCAGGCAATGATCATTATATAGGCATCACGCCCAAGATTAGTAGACCGACTCCTGCCTCCATCTACTACTATTACTCCACACATCGATCGCTATCCAGCATGCATCTAGTGTATTAAGTTCATGGAGAAACGGAGTAATGCAATAAGAACAATGACATGATGTAGACAAGATCCATTTATCTATTTGCGTAGACATAGACCCCATCTTGTTATCCTTAGTAGCAACAATACATACGTGTCGGTTCCCCTTCTGTCACTGGGATCAAGCACCGTAAGATCGAACCCACTACAAAGTACCTCTTCCCATTGCAATATAAATAGATCAAGTTGGCCAAACAAAACCCAAATATCAGAGACGAAATACAAGGCAATAAGAAATCATGCATATAAGAGATCAAAGAAGACTCAAATAACTTTCATGGATAAAAACATAGATCTGATCATAAACTCAAAGTTCATCGGATCCCAACAAACACACCGCAAAAGGACTTACATCATATGGATCTCCAAGAGACCATTGTATTGATAATCAAGAGAGAGAGAGAGAGAGAGAGAGAGAGAGAGAGAGAGGAAGCCATCTAGCTACTAACTACGGACTCATAGGTCTAAAAGAACTACCAATGCATCATCGGAGAGGCACCAATGGAAGTGGTAAACCCCTCCGTGATGGTGTCTAGATTGGATTTGGTGGTTCTGGATTCTGCAGCGGCTGGAATTGATTTTTGTTGACTCCCTAGGGTTTCTGGAATATTGGGGTATTTATAGAGCAAAGAGGCGGTTCAGGGGGCACTCGAGGTGGGCACAACCCACCAGGGCACGCTTGGGCCTCCTGGCGCGCCCTGGTGGGTGCTTCTCCCGTGAAGGCACCCCCAGGTGCTTCCTTGGCCCACTGGATGTCTTCTGGCCCAAAAAAATCCTCAGGAAGTTTCGCTGCGTTTGGGCTCCATTTGATATTGATTTCTTGCAATGTAAAAAACATGCAGAAAACAGCAACCGATACTGGGGACTATGTCAATAGGTTAGTACCAAAAAATGATTAAAAATACTATAAAATGATTCTAAAACATCCAAGAATGATAATATAACAGCATGGAACAATAAAAAATTATACATATGTTGGAGACGTATCAGCATCCCCAAGCTTAATTCCTGCTCGTCCTCAAGTAGGTAAGTGATAAAACCAGAATTTTTGATGTGGAATTCTGCCTAACATGTTCATCACATTTCTTTTCTTTATAGCATCACTGGTACAACGAGGTGCTATAGAAACGGTTTTTAACCCATTTTCCGCGACGGCTTTTAGAACCGTCACCTAGTGAGCATGGGCGATAGGGGGGGTCCTTCCCACATGACCTAGAAACCATTGGGGATATGCCCTGCTGGCACACACGCTCAACAAAAATGAGGTCGTGTACGACCAGCGAGCGAGCAAATATGGTTATACGTACAATAGTGCTAAAAAATACAATTATACAGGAGAAATTGTTTCTGGTCGTAAGTACATCCCACACAGTCAGTCCCGCTAAACATTTCCATTCATATATACATCCCACATAGTCACTTCAAGGAAAACGTTTCCATTCGTAGGTACATCACACACAATTTTCCCCGTTAAATCATTTGTGATAGCGTTCCTATAACACATAATATTAACAATTTTATCGTTTGCGTTATTGAATGCATCACACACGGTGCATAGAAGAAACTGTGTGGCAAAGGCTGTCCATCACACACAGTTTTTATGCGGTAAATGTTTGCGCAAGGTGGCCTAACGCAAACAGTTTTGAAGAGAATGTCGCCTGTGATTGTTCACCGATCCGACATGGTTTATTCCTAGAAACTATGCGTGTTGCCTTAGGTCATCGCCCACTGTATTTTCTCAATAACCGTTTGCAATAGCAAAAACCAATTAGCAGGATAATTCGCCATTAGCACGCTAATTGCCCTATTATTAATAATCCATTTATTAATCTAATTGCCATTCATATTAAACACATAATATATTTCATTCCCATATTAAGGAAGCAGGATTTCATAATTAAAATACATCAGAGTACAACACGATATAGCTTCAGCACTCAGCTACCCCATTACACAACTGCACCAGCACCAAGTTTCAGATGCAACATTTAGAACCTTTCGAAATTAGCATCATAGACGGTACATAGACAGATGCATCTCATCGGGAAAATTGCTGAAGCAGAAGGCGAATATTGAGCCTTCATTGATGTTGAAGGTCTTTGCAACTTTAGGCCAGTGCTCATGGATGATTGATCGTCCATCCTTCGTCTTCTTCAGGAACACTTCAATATTGAACCGTGGGTGTTGTATGAAAACCTTCCTCGCCTCCTGACCATAAAGGTGGTTTGAGAGGTAATCATCAGTGAACTGATTTGTAAAGGCCTGAAAACAAGGATGTGCATAAATATTTCTCTATATTAGAAATGGGGCAAAGGAATAAAAAAAGGCAAGGTATAATAGTTAGTACCATCTTGTAGTGAACTGATGTCTTCTTCATTGTGCAGACAAAGATCTTGTTGTTTTTTGTCGCTAATTTCTTTATCCTAACAATCTTTCTGAGTTTCTTGACTTGATTAATATTCATGGACAACTTATTTCCCCATATGCAAAAAAGGTCGAACAGTGGGTCAAAACCTCTGACAGCAGGACCTACATGTGCAAGACCAAATTGTTAAAAACCTAAATATTAGAATGGTTCCTGCAATTGCACAATAATGTGCTATTAGACAACGGACCATGCACGTGCTAACCTCGATTGTAAACCTCAGTGCTTCCCATTGTTTCCCTGCAACACATATAAGGTAGTTAGTCATCAGGTTAAGTAAGGGTTCACATGCGATAAGTAAAATATGTTTATGAAAAATAAGCACATTGCAGATTCACCAGATTAATTCAAGCCACATAGAAAACCCATTTATCCAAACCAAGCATGATTAAGAACTAGGAAATATAGCACTTGTATATGTTTCTCATGTATTAAGTGCAGCCAAATTCGATTTATTCCTCACATGCACAACAATACAAAATTCCACCCACGACAATTGGACATTGCATTGCATAATTGAACTAAGCAGTTAACTAAACACCACAACAAATGAACCAAACATTAACTGAGCACCACATTGCACAATATAACATACTCCTAATAGAAGATCGGACAGTTAACCGAACCAAGCATGCTTAACAACTTGGAAATATAGCAATTGTATTTGTTTCTCATGTATTTAGTACAACCTAATTCGATTTACTTCTCACATGGTATACAATAATAGAACGCACCCACAACTATTGAACATCGCATTGCAGAATTGAACCAAACAGTTAACTAAATACGACAACACAAATGAACCAAACATTAACTGAGCACCACATTGCACAATGTATAACCAAACAAAGCATGCTTGACAACTTGGAAATATAGCAATTGTATTCGTTTCTTATGTATTTTGTAAATATAAATTCGATTTATTTCTCACATGGAAGACAATACAAAATTGCAGCCTGAAGAATTGAACATCACATTTGCAAAATTGAATGAAACAGTTACCTGAAGACGATAACTGATTAACCAAACAGTTAATAAGTGAGCACCACACTGCACGACATATATGTCGGCGTCCTGGATATGGGGGTACCCAGCCCTGCCTGCCTGTGGCCCACCATGTGGCTCCATCAATGGACTGGTACGGTCCAGCTTCAACACCGACACCGCAAGACCCTCGCGAGGGGCCAAGCCTCGCGAGGCGTGCAGCGCCAAGACCCCCAAAGGAATAAGCCTCCTCAGGAGGGCTCCTGAGGGGCGGAGAGTTCTATGCAAGTTACCTCACGAGGCTCAGCTGACGTGAGCCATGACGACCAAGGCTAGGCGGGCGCCAGGTGGGCGCAGAGCGCAGGTTTCCTCTTCAGTCCAAAGGGGGCAAGCCACAAGCGCGGAGTCTTGAGTAATCAACCAAAGATTTCCATTCCGGTGCAACAAGACCAAGACTGCCAGGACGACATGATGGAGGTCATCGACGAGCCCACCGCAGTGTCACGACCAGAGGCTTTTCGCACGCGAAGACTACTTTTGTCAGGATAGACTATACTACTTGTCCCCTTTCAAAGCCGGCCGTTGTGGGATCCCTTCCCGCTCATATTTGGGAAGAGGACCAATGCCACTATAAATAGGACTTAGTCACCACCATAGTGGTGGATCGGATCCATTTTCATCTATCCACCACACCAGCTCAAGAACGCCTCACCTTCTAAGGATTGTTCTTCCACTGTACCAGTTCATCCATAGTCCTTCGAGGCAATCCACCACACCACACTAGATTAGGGTATTACACCACAACGGTGGCCCGAACCAGTATAAATCGATGTGTCTTTGTGTCTCTTTGAGCTCGACGCGCTAGGCTAGGATGATCGCGAGTAGGCAGGCTGGGCAGGTTGAGATCTCCGCACGCACCCTAGAGAGAGAATCTCTCAAGGGTTGTCGGATCCCTAAACCCGACAATATAGAACATATACACAGGAGGAACAGATTGCATGGTAAAATTGGATAGCAAAATTCACTAGACTTTGTTAAGGAAAGGCACGAGCAACACACGCAACGGGTAAACCGAGCATGCTTAACCGACGTAGCTAGCAAATGGCAAGGTGCTCCTCCAAGATCTGGGGGTCGACACGAATGGTAGCCATGGTGACCTCATCTGCGTGTGCGTCCATGATTTGCTTCTCCGCTGCCAAATGCTCCTTGAGCTCCTGGCTATACTGCGTGCACCATGGCTTAGGGCGGCGCTTATTTGGTGGATGGGTTGGTGATTTGGGTGGAAGGTGTTGCGCTGGCGGTCAGGGCATGTGGGATGTGGAAGGAGGAGGAGGATGGGGGTATGGTGTGGATTACCTGCCTAGATAGATGAGGCCGAGCAGCATGAAGGAGGGTCACCGGCGAGGGGGGCAGCACTGCAAGCAAGGAGTGAAGGTTTCAACTTGGAAAGTAAGGCGAAAGCAGGGGAAGTGTTGCTTTTGGTAAGGGGGAGGGGGCGGGGAGGTAGATATTTCCACGGAAGCCAAAAATTTGGAATCACTTCAGCGAAAAAACTGACGCACAAAGTGTCATCAGACACGGTCCCTTATTCAGAATTGTGTAAGATATGTGAACATCACAAACGATTCAGATAGCTTAGCCCGTGTGTGATGAGTTTGAACGTCAAAAATTTTGGTTCCAATTTCCCTGGTTACAGTGCTCATCCAGGTTATTGCATAATTTCGGTACACAAAGGAGACTACAACACACCCACACGTCTTAATCGAGCAAGTTCAACAATTGAACAAAGCTAGCTGGCCTAAACATTACTCTAACAAATTAAACATCGGTGCTCTTAATTAAACAAAACAAAGAGTACTAATACGGCTGGTGCTCGTCGATCTCCGCCGCCACCTCCATGTCCAACTTGCACCCGACAGTCTCCTCGGGAAGGAGCTCCATGGCATTCATCGCACCATATTTGGCAAGCATCTCGCCATCCGCGTCTGCCATCTCTTTGGAAAAGGCTGCCACGAGCTGGGCGTGCGTGGCCACGATCTAGGCTTGGACGGGCTCTGTCATCGCAAGGTATGCAGAGGAGGAACGAACGACTGCTCGAACGCTCTTGGCGATTGCCAACTCTTCGGCCGTGGGTTGCCGACTGTTGTCGGAGAAGCTTCATTCGATTTATGCGGAGACCGCCAAGAGCTCGGCGTGAGCGGCCTCGACATGGTCGTGGGTGGCCTCCATCAGGGCTAAGGACGCCGCTGTGGAACGGACAACTGTTGTCCCGCTCTCGCCAGCTGCTATCTCCGAGCCAGATGTTGCTGCCGCCACTTGAGAAGCAACAGTTGCCGTTTGGGCTGCCTTGGCCTCTCGGTCACAGATTGCGGCCTCGCTCATGCACCTTGTTAGCACGCACATGACGGCCGCGGCCGCGCTCTCGCCGGAGTGGGCCGCTAAAGTTGCCCTCACGACGCGGGTCCACGTCCCCATCTTTCACCAGCGAGGATTGAATAGTGAAATGATATTTTGGGAGCGAGCTAGTGTGCTTGACATGCTAGCTGTGGACTATAGCCGACGCACCTTCTCTCGTAAGCCATAGGCGTACTATACATCGATGGTGCTCCAGGATATTTTGTACTGCATTTCACACGGTTGGTGATAATAAACTATGTGGGATCTACTTGATTTTTAATTTTGACTTAAATTACATAATGGGGTCACAACGGCAATGGACGGTGTTTGAATTGCTAGACCTTTTATCTATAGTGAACATGCAACTATATGTGTGTCGTAAAAAAATTGGAATTATTCAAGGTTCGTTTGGAAATTTTATACATTAAATTGGTTTTCTAGCCATTTCAGTTGCACAATTCAAAATTGAAGCACATGCTCCAGTCCATAAAAACGGGTTGCAAAATCAAATGTTTTTCTTAGTTCCAAGCTTAGGTCACATGCAAGAAATGAGAATGAATGTCAAACACCTTGACATTGTCGCTCAGCCGCTAACATTGAGATACATGCTTTTATCATTCTAGTAAATCGAAAACCCGTCTGAAATTCATGAAACTTGACATGATATCATGGAATTGCAGTGGCATGCTGTGGTAAAAATATTGTCCCATTTTGGGGCAGGTGTGGGTATAACCTTCTCGCAAACCAGAGCTTCTCTCACAACAAGCCTGATGGTTTTAGTAGGGTATGTGCCAACTTGGGGGACGAAATGATATGTGTTGCCTCTTCTTACTTTCAAAAGTTTTCTCGTGTCAACATAGAACAACACGAGTGGTGTGTCAATTTTTGGGATTTTTCAGGGTTCGTTTGGACATTTTAGACATTAACTGAGTTTTCTATGCATTCATGTGCATAATTCAAATTTGAACAACAAGCACATGCTCTAATGCTTATAAATTAGTTGAAAATTCAAATCTGTGTCCTTGGTTGCATGCTTAGGTCTCATGCAAGAAATGTGAATGAATGTCAAACACCCTGCCACCGTCACTCGACCGCAAACATTGAGATACGTAGTTTTTAAATTCTAGTAAATCCAAAACTCATTTGAAATTCATGAAACTTGGCATGCTATCATGGAGCGGCATCAACATGCCATGGTAAATTTTTTGTCCCATTTGAGGCAGGTTTGGGGATATGCTTCTCACAAACCAGAGGTTCTCACAACAAGCCTAATGGTTTCGCTAGGGAACGTCCCACTTTTGGGGACGAAATGATATCCATTACCTCTTATTGCTTTCAAAAAAATTCTCGTGTCAACATAGAACAACAGGAGTGTTGTGTCAATTTTTTGGATTTTTCGGGGTTCGTTTTGACATTTTTATGCATTAATTGCATTTTCAATGCATTTATGAGCACAATTCAAATTTGAACTACATGCACATTCTCTAATGCATATAAATTGGTTGAAAATTCAAATCTATATCCTTGGTTGCATTCTTAGGTCCCATGGAAGAAATGAGAATGAATGTCAAACACCCTGCCACCATCACTCGGGCGCAAACATTGAGATTCCTGGTTTTTAAACTCTAATAAATCCAAAACTCATCTGAAATTCATGAAACTTGGTATGCTATCATGGAGCGGCATCAACATGCCGTTGTAAATTTTTTGTCCCATTTGGGGCAGGTTTGGGGATATGCTTCTCACAAACCAAAGATTCTCACAACAAGCCTGATGGTTTCGGTAGGGACATCCCACCTTTGGGGACGAAACGTTATCCGCTGCCTCTTATTGCTTTCAAAAATTTTCTAGTGTCAACATAGAACAACAAGAGTGTTGTGTCAATTTTTGGGATTTTTCGGGGTTCATTTGGACATTTTTATGCATTAGTTGAGTTTTCAATGCATTTATGTGCATAAATCAAATTTGAACTACATGCGCATGCTCTAATGCATATAAATTGGTTGAAAATTCAAATATGTGTCCTTGTTTCATGCTTAGGTCCCATGTAAGAAATGGGAATGAATGTCAAACATCGTGCCACCATCACTCGGCCGCAAACATTTAGATTCCTAGTTTTTGAATTCTAGTAAATCGAAAACTCGTCTGATATTCATGAAACCTGGCATGCTATCATGGAGGGGCATCAGCATGCCGTAGTAAATTTTTTGTCCCATTTGCGGCAGACTTGGGTATAAGCTTCTCGCAAACCAGAGCTTCTCACAACAAGCCTGATGTTTTCAGTAGGGAACGTCCCACCTTTGGGGGAGAAATGATATCAGCTGCCTCTCATTGCTTTAAAAAAATTCTAGTGACAAACAAAACAACAGGAGTGTTGTGTCAATTTTTAGGATTTTTCGGGGTTCATTTGGACATTTTGAAAGCACAAGTGCTCCCTGGGTGATTTTGGTAATTAATGTCAACATATCTCTTGTTGGGCTAATACTTTTATCTAGTATATTTCAGATAAGTCCAACAGTGGAGTGGCATGGACAAGAGGATGTGGAACCCCTTCAAAATGCTAAGGACAAAGGATTGGCTCAAGCTCAAAGCTCAGGACTACATTTTCTATTTTAGTAATCCAAGATCACATTGAGTCCATAGGAAAGCCAATACTATGAAAAGGGGATGAGGTGTTGCTTAATGGCTTGCTTGCTCAAAGTGCTTAGTGATATGCTCCAAAGCCCTCAACCACTTTCTCATATCCACATTTGTCCCAAACCAAAAGTCAAACTCAGCCCCACCGATTTGATCTATCCAGCGCCACCGAGTTCACTTGACATAGCCACTACTAGAAACCAAAATATATTCGGTCTCACCAATGGATCTCGGTCTCACTGAGATGGGCTTGAAAAATCTCTGTTTCCTATTGCAATAATTTCGGTCTCACCGAGATATGCAATCGGTCCCACCGAGTTTTCTTGACCAACTCTCTATTTCACTTATTACCAAAATCGGTCTAACCGAGTTTGTGTAATCGGTCAAACCGAGATGAGGTTCTACGCTAACCCTAGCACATCGGCCCTACCGAGTTGATCATGTCGGTCCCACCGAAATGCCTAACGGTCACATTACGAACTAAATCGGTCCAACCGAGTTTTCTGATTCGGTCCCACCGAGTTTGGTAAATTGTGTGTAATGGTTAGATTTTGTGTGGAGGCTATATTTACCCCTCCACCCTCTTCATTCATTGAGAAAGCCATCAGAACGTGCCTGTACACTTCCAGCAATCATTTTCTGAGAGAGAACCACCTACTCATGTGTTGAGGCCAAGATATTCCAATCCTGCCATATGAATCTTGATCTCTAGCCTTCCCCAAGTTGCTTTCCACTCAAATCATCTTTCCACCAAATCCAATCCTATGAGAGAGTGTTGAGTGTTGGCGAGACTATCATTTGAAGCACAAGAGCAAGGAGTTCATCATCAACACACCATCTATTACCTTTTGGAGAGTGGTGTCTCCTAGATTGGTTAGGTGTCACTTGGGAGCCTCCGTAAATATTGTGGAGTTAAACCAAGGAGTTTGTAAGGGTAAGGAGATCACCTAATTCGTGAAGATCTACCCTAGTGAGGAAAGTCCTTCATGGGCGATGGCCATGGTAGGATAGACAAGGTTGCTTCTTCGTGGACCCTTCGTGGGTGGAGCCCTCCATGGACTCGCACAACCGTTACCCTTCATGGGTTGAAGTCTCCATCAATGTAGATCTCTTGTGTCTTGGTCCTCCAAGAAACAAAACTTGGTATCCTTATCCACCGCCGAAGCGGAATACATTGCCGGCGGTTCATGTTGTGCTCAATTGCTTTGGATGACCAAAACTCTTAAAGATTATGGGATATATGTGAAACATGTTCCATTGCTTTGTGACAATGAAAGTGCTATTAATATTCCTCACAATCCCGTGCAACATTCTCAAACTAAGCATATTGAGGTTCGTCCTCATTTCATTCGATATCATGTTGCTAAAGGAGACATTGACCTTAAGCATGTTCGTACCGATAAGCAATTGGTGGATATATTCACCAAACCGCTTGATGAGAAAATATTTTGCCGGTTGAGAGGTGAATTGAACATCATTGATGCTTCGAACTTGGAGTAGGAACTCCATTTGGATACATGCAAGACATGAGCCTTTGAATAATCCTTGATATTTCTCTTATGATGATAATCATATGTCTTGGATATATTTGCACCCTTGCATGTCATCTAACCCTTGTAGGTACTTGGATGAATATAAATCTATGAGATTGCAACTCATTCACATCTTGAGCCATCTCTACATCACCAAGTCTCTACAATACGGTGGTTGAAGACAAGGAAGCATGAAACTGTTCAAACATATCCTTGACAATTTCTATATATCAAATTTTTGATATCATATTTCATGATTGTCATTTTGGATACATAAGTGCTATTCCTTGGAAGCTAACTCATGTAGGTAGATGAACTCCAATTCCAAGTGGTGCTCCAAATGAACTACATCAACCTTAAGCATCCCACACAAGTTCAACTACATGATCAAGATCATCACCACCACCCAAGGTATGTTATTCCATCTTAGAGAAGCTTTAACCCAAGTCATGGTCAAAGCAGCTCAACAAGATGTGAATACATCAAAATGCTTAAACGAAAATGGCAACCCCATTTTGAGCTTAAACAATGAGTATGACCTATGATCAAGTGTCTTCACTTGACTCCTAAGTCAATATACTCTAACATAGGTGACTTTGTCGCCGACCAATTCTAGATGAAGTTCTCTAGTGTTTCTATGTGTCCTTGCATTTGTCTCTTGCATAGTTGTTTCCCCTTTCAAAAAAAACTTCATCTAGATTTCTCTTTTTTTCTGCATTCCCTGCATCCTATTCATTGCAAATCATTTAGTTAATTCCCTACAAATCCCTGTGCGATTTTATTTGCTTAGTGAGCTGAGGTGACAAGTGCCTTATCTCTGTTATGAACTCGGACACACCGGTTTGTTTCTTTCGGTCAAACCGAATCACCTCGGTGCCACCGAAGACAACAACTCGGTGTTACCGATTTCAAAGACTGAGGAGACACTTTGTCATTTGCATCCTGCACATTTTGTTCCGGCTCCACTCGATGATTCTTATCCTCTACCAGCACCTCATTTTTCCCCGCTACTTTGCTATGTGACTCAAGGGCCAAACCTATTTTGACTCACACTCCAGAAGACCCTTCTTGGAAATTGATGTAAAAGGGGGAGAGAGTGCTCACATCAAAGCTTAATCATCTCAAAAGGGGGAAAGAGAGATAAATAATCACATCATAGAGAGACCCCAGATGCTTGGTATTCAAAGAGGAGAGAAGTCACATGTCTTTAGAGGGGAAAGACATGTTCATGTTGTTTGTGTGTTTGCTTTGCTCTGATTTTTTATTCCCTATCTTCTCCCAGTATCCCATATAAGATTCAGGGGGAGCAAGACATCTAAGGGAAGGACATCTTCGAATTCATTGGATATATTTACCTTTGGGGCCATGTCTACACTCAAATATAGTACCTAGTACTCACTCTCTACATGTCATCCCAATCTTGGTACTCTTGTGGTTTGCTGCTCTTGCTCTGTTTAGTAGATGTTTCTATGTTGTCTAACCTTGTTTACTCAGGTTCATCCCTTCCAAAGCTAGCTCAAGACCAGAAGGTAAGTATATGCATCACACTCATGTGCATGAGGATCTCTTGCTGATGTACATATTGTTTGCAAGAAGGACTCATGAGCATGAAGGTACATTTCCTATATTCACACCATTTGCTCTGATGCATATAGCCAAGATACATGTAACTCATTGCTTCCTCTATCATGATTATGCACTCACATGCTCTTATGTCCCATATTTACATGATTGCATACATGTAGGGGGAGCCTATGCAAGTTACATGTCCTTCCAAAGCTTTACATGCCTTTCTCTATATATTTATCTAAAGCTTTGATGTATGTTGTCATCAATTACCAAAAAGGGGGAGATTGAAAGCACAAATGCTCCCTGGGTGATTTTGGTAATTAATCTCAACATATCTCTTGTTGGACTAATACTTTTATCTAGTATATTTTAGATAAGTCCAACAGTGGAGTGGCATGGACAAGAGGATGTGGAACCCCTTCAAAATGCTAAGAACAAAGGATTGGCTCAAGATCAAAGCTCAGGACTCTACATTTCCTATTTCAATGGTCCAAGATCACATTGAGTCCATAGGAAATCCAATACTATTAAATGGGGATGAGGTGTTGCTTAATGGCTTGCTTGCTCAAAGTGCTTAGTGATATGCTCCAAAGCCCTCAATCACTTTCTCATATCCACATTTGTCCCAAACCAAAAGTCAAACTCGGCCCCACCAATTTGATCTATCCGGCGCCACCAAGTTCACTTGACATAGTCACTACTAGAAACCCAAATCAATTCGGTCTCACCGATGGGATCTCGGTCTCACCGAAATGGGCTTGACTCTCTATTGCCAATTCCAATAATTTCGGTCTCACCGAGATATGCAATCGGTCCCACCGAGTTTGCCTGACTAATTCTCTGTTTCACTTATTACCAAAATCAGTCTAACCGAGTTTGTGTAATCGGTTAAATCGATATGAGGTTCTACCCTAACCCTAGCACATCGGTCCTACCGAGTTGATCATATCGGTCCCACCAAAATGCCTACCGGTCACATTATGAACTAAATCGGTCCGACCGAGTTTTCTGATTCGGTCCCACCAAGTTTGGTAAATTGTGTGTGACGGTTAGATTTTTTGTGGAGGCTATATATACCCCTCCACCCTCTCTTCGTTCCTTGAGAAAACCATCAGAACATGCCTACACTTCCAGCAATCATTTTCTGAGAGAGAACCACCTACTCATGTGTTGAGGCCAAGATATTCCAATCCTACCATATGAATCTTGATCTCTAGCCTTCCCCAAGTTGCTTTCCACTCAAATCATCTTTCCACGAAATCCAATCCTATGAGAGAGAGTTGAGTGTTGGGGAGACTATGATTTGAAGCACAAGAGCAAGGGGTTCATGATCAACACACCATCTATTACCTTTTGGAGAGTGGTGTCTCCTAGATTGGTTAGGTGTCACTTGGGAGCCTCCATCAAGATTGTGGAGTTGAACCAAGGAGTTTGTAAGGGCAAGGAGATCACCTACTTTGTGAAGATCTACCCTAGTGAGGCAAGTCCTTCATGGGCGATGGCCATGGTGGGATAAACAAGGTTGCTTCTCCGTGGACCCTTCATGGGTGGAGCCCTCCGTGGACTCATGCAACCATTACCCTTCATGGGTTGAAGTCTCCATCAACATGGATGTACGATAGCACCACCTATCGGAACCACGCCAAAAATCTCTGTGTCTCCAATTGCGTTTGCACACTCCAATCCCATCCCTTTACTTTCTAGCAAGTTGCATGCTTTACTTTCTGCTGCTCATATACTCTTTGCATGCTTTCTTGATATGTATTGTGAATGCTTAAACGTGTGCTTAAACTCCACCTCAACTTGAAGAACTTAAAAATTGCTACTTTTCTTGGTTGAGAGTCTATTCACCCCCTAGACACCTCTTCTCGATCCTTTCACATTTTTATGCATTAATTGAGTTTGCGATGCATTTATGTGCATAATTCAAATTTGAAATACATGCACATGCTCTAATGCATATAAATTGGTAGAAAATTCAAATCTATGTCCTTGGTTGCATGCTTAGGTCCCATGCAAGAAATGGGAATGAATGTCAAACACCCTGCCACCATCACTCAGCCGCAAACATTGAGATTCCTGGTTTTTAAATTCTAGTAAATCCAAAACTCGTCTGAAATTCATGAAACTTGGCATGCTATCATGGAGTGGCATCAACATGCCGTTGTAATTTTTTGTCCCATTTGGCGCAGGTTTGGGTGTAAGCTTCTCACAAACCAGAGCTTCTCACAACAACCCTGATGGTTTCGGTAGGGAATGTCCCACCTTCAGGGACAAAATAATATCCGCTGCCTCTTATTGCTTTCAAAAAAATTCTAGTGTCAACATAAAACAACAAGAGTGTTGTGTTAAATTTTGCAATTTTTCGGGGTTCGTTTGGACATTTTTTTACATTAACAGGGTTTTCTAGGCATTTTATGTGCATAATTCAAACTTGAACTACATGCACATGCTCAAGTGCATATAAATTGGTTGAAAAATTGAATCTTTGTCCTTGGGTGCATGCTTAGGTCCCAGGCAAGAAATGGGAATGAATTTCAAACACCAGCGCATTGTTGATTGCCGGCAAAACGTTGAGATACTTTGTTTTTAAATTCTAGCAAATCCAAAACTCGTCTGAAATTCATGAAACCTTGCATTCTATCATGGAATGGCACCCGACATGCTGTGGTATTTACGGTGTCCATTTTGAGAGAAGAAGCACTCGAATAACCGCCAACAAAGGCATTTTCAAACAAATAGCTGCCACTCTAACATCGCAAAGTTTGTATAATTAAAATTGTGTGTGCATTATGTTAACCATTCACGTGACGCCACGTCTCTTGGTTTTAATGGCTATAGGAGGTGCCATGTGGATAGCTGCTTGACTGAACGGGAGGCGTGCGAGCGCAGTCCGGTGCGCAGGCTGACCGAGAGGCGTGCAAGCTATCCTCCAATGCGCAGGCTCACTGGGAAGCGTGGGATCTGTACGATGCACAGGCTCACTGGGAATCAAGCCCTTTGACTTCCATGGCCGCCTGCCTTACTCTCCATTAATGGCGCCCGAGCCGCTGCTTAATACGGGTAGCCTTACTGTTTGCCTCCCATTCCCCTCACTCCCACAGACCTCCACCAACGCCATGGTGCAGAAGGATCATCTGCCACTAGTCTTCAAGTTTGGTGAAGTCGACTCCGAGTCGGAGGAGATAGAAAATAAGGAGGAATGGGGGCTCATGGACATGGCCCAGAACGAGCTGGCCGTGACTGTTGCTGCCCCTGCTCCCGTCCCAGCTCCCATCCCCGCGCCCACGTCAGTGACCATCCCCATAGCATTGATGGGCTGGTCGTCGAGCACTATCACAGAGCTGGAAGCCACGGGCGTCACCGAGGTCTCGGCGGACCCGCGCAAGCTCGTGTACATGCCAGTGCCCGTGCCCGTGCGCGCCCCTCCACCCACCGCGGCGCCGGTCCCCATGCGTTTGGTTGCACCCGCTGCGCCCGTGCCCATGCGCACGCCCCCTCAGCGGCATGGGACGCCACCGTCGACCGCTACCTCTCAGCGCTGCCAGCTGCCGCCCTTTCGTGCCCCACCCGTCGATCGCGCGAGGACATGATGTTTGATTTACAAGTGAAGAACATTATGTGCTGCCTTGAAGACTTCAACAACGGCGTCCCGGAGGATGACAATGACAAGGACGGCGCGGCACGCCGCCTCCACCGCCACTGGAAATAGTTTATTTTCTTGGGTTTAATATTGTATCTCGATCGCAAATGTTTTAGTTAGAACACCCATATGCAAACCGACAGCTTCCCCAGGAAGCCAAGGGAAAATGTGCCGAGCAGGATTTGTGCAGCTCTTGATCACAAACGTTTTAGATAGAACACCCGTATGCAAAGCGAGAGCAGGATTTGTGCCGAGCAGGAAACGGGCGGGAAGCTTGCGTGGGAACCTGCAAGGTTGCGCGAGAATGGGCTCACCGATGATTTATTGGCACCACTGTTTGGCCAAAAGAACGCTTGCGCTTTAAGCCATATGTGGTAGCGGGGTGACAAGACATGCGAGAGGAGGACGAAAGGCCACGTACACATACGGTTAATAAAAAAATGTTTGCGATTGAATTACCTACTATACACCCGTCCTGGTTTATAAGTAGGATTTAACTAATAAAATACAAATGCATGTCGCCAAAGATTATATAGTTGGATTCGTATTTGAACATAGTTTCCAATTATATAATGTTTATAACATGCATTAACATTTTGTTGGTTGAATTTGAGGGCAAAGTATGGCATAATATAAAGGGGACTATAGACCAAGACGGAGGTAGTAGCACACGTGCTGCTCTCTACGCAGCGACGCAAGTGTCGGCCGGCTTGTAGGCGACCATTTCCTGTGTGTTCAACTGCTCTATGCGTGTGGTTGCTTGCAGTTGAGGCAGCCACGGCGCGCTCTACTCGCGTCCCACCGCGCGCGCTCTACTCTTGTGTCCCTCCGGGTGCTCTGCCCTCGTACCTCCACGCGTGCTACCAGTGTTTGGGGCCGGCGCACGATCACGCACGTTCGTGTGCATGCGGTTGCGCCGGCCGTGGCTCGACAATGTAGTTACCCGACGCAAAAACTGCCATGCGGACGCGCCGAGAATCCAGGCCGCCCGAACCCCATTTATTCCTGCGGCCATTTACCTTCATCTCTCGCGTCACATCACACAATAAGCACCTCCACGACGACACATACATAGAGGACATCCAGCGGTTCCAATGTCGATCCCTATGGCTCCAATGGCACTCCCAGCGGCCGACGATGACAACGACGGGCAGTTCACCACGCATCACATAGTGGACACGCACATGAGGGGGAAGGCCCTCTCGGTGGTGTACACGGACGATCCGGTGTCGATGGAGAGCTCCATCAAAACTATGGAGCAGTTCCTTGCCGAGGACAAGTACCAAGTGGTCGACTTTGACCTCGACTATACCATCGGTCCTACCGGGCACGACCAGAAGGTTGTCGTCTCCCAGTTGAGCGTGTGACATGACGTCCTCATCTACCACTACCACCTAGCCACAAGGCATTGCGAGTGTTTCTCCATGTTTATCAAAAGCTCTGATTACAATTTCGCTGTGGTGGACACCACCAACGATCTAAAAGTGCTCAAGGTTTCGGGCTTGAAATGTCGGAATCTTGTCAACATCCAAGACCACTACAAGGTTTGGGGCAGTAACAAGAACAAACTGAACTCCCTGGTTGACCTCGCCTCGTCCATCATCGACCCCTACTACATGAAGATGAAGGATGAGAGCAAGAAGGACAAGGACGCCTGGCATAGTGTTTGGCATAAGAGACTGGATGAATAACACATCAAGTACGCGACCAAGGACGCATACACAAGCTACGAGATGTACAAGCAGATCGTTGACATGAGGAAGTGTCTTCTTCATGCCCTAGCCGAGAGATCGAGCCACAGAGCAGTGGAGGGAGCGTCACAAGAAGTAGATGACTAGACGATCGTTTCTCCTACTTTAGAATGCATGCAATTGTTTATTGAGGTGTGTGTAAATGATCTGTATAGTCACTTATGTAGTTGGATGTTTGTTTTAGTTATATATATACATGTTATTCTTCTGTAGACAGAGCAAATCATACGCCTTATTAGCAGCAATCATCTGTGTTATTATTGGTCTTCGCACACATCTCTGATCACGGACCTGTTTGCTGCGTATCACACACATATTGTTCACAATAAAGGCTGCAAAGAGGGATCTACAACAGCAAGGTCTATCGAGGTCTTTGTTTTGTAATTTTTGTCATTTCTTGTTTTTTGAACACATGTTGATTGGCTTAAAGAAGGTCTATCTCATTACTTTTTGATAATTGCTTATACGCAAGCAACTAGTTTGCATTTTTTTAAGTTTTTTGTATGAACAGAATCGCACACAAACTTACTATAGTAACCGTCTGTGTTATAATTTCTCATCGCAAACAGTTCATCCGAGTGGGCTGTTTGCTGTGTATCACACACATCTGGTTTACACGAATCGTTTGTGTTCTTTTGGCTGATTGCAAATGCCGCATATCACACACATCTTGTTAAGATGAACCATTTCTGTTCTCTTGCCTAATCGAAAACAGTTTGTCTGAGTGAACCGTATGCTTTAGATCACACACACCTTGATTTGGCTGACCGTTTCCGTTGCATTCCCTAGTAGCACACAGTTCATCGGAGCAAACTGTATGCCGTATATCACACACACATTGATATGGCTGCCCATTTCTGTTGTTCTTCCTCGTCGCAAATAGTTCTGCTAGATCAACCGTATGCCCAGCATCACACACGCAAGTAAAATCTGAACCGTGTTTGATTTGTCCGCCATCGCAAACGTTTTACACATTTTTGATGGTTTTTACACCACCGTTTGCGTTTATTGCAACGCACATAGTTTCATCGAAGGGTATCTGATCATAGTGTCGCGTTAGCAGCATCCGGCAGTAGTGCATGGACATATGGACTTTTATATGATTCAAAGCAATAGTCTAGTTTTGACATGAAGACATTAATACTCAAGTATACCAACAAGCAACCGTGTCTTTCAAAATATCTACACTAAATCAAGTTATCCCTAGCCCATTATGCTCAGTCATTGATCCATTCATGAAACACACTCGAATATTAGCTACACCCAATGCTCAAATACAATCATAGTGCCCCTTAGTTGGTGCTTTATAAGAGAAGATGGAGACTCAAATTCAAAAATAAAATTGCATAAGTAAAAGAAAGGCCCTTCATGGAGGGAAGTAGTGATTCGTAGAGGCGCCAGAGCTCAAAGCTTAAATTGAGAGATAAAAATATTTTTGAGAGGCGTACTTTTCCCACCAATGAAAACGACTTAGAGATCTCAACACTTTCCATGCTAGATACATCATAGGCAGTTCCCAAATAGAAAAGAAAGTTTATTCCTTTTTCCACCATTACTTCCACTTTCCATGGCTAAGCATATCCACAGGTGCCCTCCATACCAACACTTTCCAGGGAATTTATCGTTTGACAACATAAAGTAAATTCATTTTTCATTTCGGGACTGGGCATCCTTAATACCTTTGCCGTACTCTCATGCAATGACAAGTGAACAAACACTCATCGTGAGAATAACACATCTAGCATGGAAAATATTAGTCACCCTTCACCGCCTCGTGAGCGGTAGAGCACACAAAAGAGAAATTTATTTTGAAAATTAGAGATGGAGCATGCAAATTTGCTTAGAACAACATGGAAATGCCGCATATAGGTAGGTATAGTGGACTCATATGGCAAAACTGGTTTAAAGGGTTTTGAATGCACAAGTAATGATCATACTTAGTGCAAAATGAAGGCTAGCAAAAAGATTGAGAAGGGACCAACCAAAAAGCAAAAAATCGCATACCCAAGCATTAAGCATAAGTAACACCGAATAATGCACCATAAGCAGGATATAAATTTCATTGCATAACTATTAACTTTTGTGCTTGCATAGGGAATCACAAACCTTAACATCAATATTCTTACTAAAGCACAATTACTCA
This sequence comes from Triticum aestivum, assembly GCF_018294505.1. NCBI lineage: Eukaryota > Viridiplantae > Streptophyta > Magnoliopsida > Poales > Poaceae > Triticum > Triticum aestivum. The sequence goes on along the minus strand of NC_057810.1, from coordinate 473,507,367 downwards.
TCAACATGACTCACATATCATATCGTCATGTCTCAAAACCATTACTAAGAATCAAGTTAAATTTGTCCAATGATCTTCATGAAATTTTTTATTATATCCTCCTTGGATATCTATCATTTTGGGACTATTTTCATATGTTGCTTTTGATAAGCTCAAACAAATATAAGTGAAGATCATGAGCATAATTTTTTTCTTTCTCTCAAAATAATCTAAGTGAAGAAAGAGAGAATTTCTGAAAATTTTACTAACTTCCAAATAAATCTAAGTGAAGCATGAGCACATTTCTTCAAAAAATAACAAAGCACACCGTGCTCAGAAAGATATAAGCGAAGCACTAGAGCAAATCCATGGCTCTAAAAATTTAAGTGAAGCATAGGAGCAAGCATAGAATAATTTTTTGCTCTCTCAAAATGGTGTGTCCAGCAAGGATTCAACACTTAAAACACAAAGCAAAACAAGCAAAGACGCATATCATACAAGACACTCCAAGCAAAACTCATAGTATGTGACGAACAAAAATATAGCTTCAAGTAAAATACCGATGGTTGTTAGAAGAAAGCGGGGATGCCACTCGGGGGCATCCCCAAGCTTAGTTGCTTGCTACTTCTTTGAATATTACCTTGGGGTGCCTTGGGCATCCCCAAGCTTAGCCTTCTGCTAATCCTTATTCCTTCATCCATCGTAAGATCACCCAAAACTTGAAAACTTCAATCACACAAAACTCAACCAAAACCTTCGTGAGATCCGTTAGTATAAGAAAGCAAACCACTACTGTAAGTACTGTAGAAAACTTATTATTATTTTGTTTTTGCATTGCATCTACTGCATTCCAACTTTTCTATGGCAAAAACTCATCAAAGAAAACCATAGAATCGTCAAAACAAGCACACAACACAAAGAAAACAGAATCTGTCAAAAACAGAACAGTCTGTAACAATCTGAATATTTCGAATACTTCTGTAACTCCAAAAAATCTGAAATAAACTGTTGGACGTCAGCAATTTGTCTATTAATATTCTTCAAAAAGAATCAACTCAAAATCGCTCTTCTGTTAAAAATGAAAAATAATCTCGTGAGCGCAGAAGTTTCTGTTTTTCAGCAAGTTCAAATCAACTTTCACCCAAATCTTCCCAAAGGCCTTGCTTGGCACAAACAGTAATTAAAACACAAAAAACAATCATAACAGTAGCATAATTTTGCTAACACACAAGGACAGAAAGCAAAAAGCAAAAATAAATTTTATTCATTGGGTTGCCTCCCAACAAGCGCTATCATTTTACGCCCCTAGCTAGGCATAACGCGTAGGATCTAAGTTTTGTCCTCGATAATCTTTGCCACTTTAGTAAGGGCCTTTTCAAATCCAGGAGGCACTTTGCGCTTTCCTAAATTTTTCGGAAAATAAACCATCTTAAGATCCAAAATATTCCAACCATTTATTGCAAAGGGTAATCAAAGTGTTCATATGATTGATACTGTCATTGAGATGTTTGAGAGGTTCATTATGTTTTTGCAATTCAACCATATGTTTATGAAAATTACCGAGTTTGTACAACACTTGGGCTCCCTTTGGGTGAAAGAAAACCCTTTCTTTTGTGGTGGAACCCACAAAATTCCTTCTAAAATTTTATAGGCATCATTAACATATAGATCAATACAATTCCCTTTTGTGGCAAAATCGAAGAGTTATCTATGATGCATAGCCAATCCTACGTAAAAATTTCTAAGCAAAATTTTGCATCCCCCTTATCCCCCTTTAGATTGCAAACATGGTAAGACTCCATAAGCCTATACCAAGCATCTTTCGAATTTTCTCCTTATCTTAGTTTGAAGTATAGAACTTCAAAGTCTGGTAACAAAGGAGGAGCATTCAAACTAGCCATAGTGAAACAAGAATACGAATAGATCTGATGAGAAAACGACGAACGAAAAAGAGGGCGAATAAAACGGCAAATTTTGTGAAGTGGGGGAGAGGAAAACGAGAGGCAAATGGGAAATAATGTAAATTGCAAGGAGATGAGATTTGTGATTAGGAACCTGGTTGATGTTGAAGATCCTCCCTGGCAAGTACGCCAGAAATTCCTTTTGATGTCTGCTAGCACTACGTCGGTGTTTCCCCAAACAGGAAGGGATGATGTAGTATAGAGACGGTAGGTATTTACCTCAGTGATGAGACCAAGGTTATCGAACCAGTAGGAGAACGTCCTCACACCACGTAAACATCACTTGCACACAAATAACAAATACTCGCAACTCGACGTGTTAAAGGGTTGTCAATCCCTTTCGGGTACGACGCCTCAAGATAGGCAAATAACGTGAGATAAAAGTGGTAGATAGGATAAATAGATCGTGGAACAAATAAATTTCAGCAAGGTATTTTTGTATTTTTGGTTTAATAGATTTGAAAATAAATGCAAACGAAAATAGATTGCAAAGGCAAATATGATGAAAAGAGACCCGGGGGCCGTAGGTTTCACTAGTGGCTTCTCTCGAGAAAAATAGCAAACTATGGGAAACAATTACTGTTGGGCAATTGATAGAACTTCAAATAATCATGACGTTATCCAGGCAATAATCATTATATAGGCATCATGTCCAAGATTAGTAGACCGACTCCTGTCTGCATATACTACTATTACTCCACACATCGACCGCTATCTAGCATGCATCTAGTGTATTAAGTTCATGGAGAAACAGAGTAATGCAATAAGAACGATGACATGATGTAGACAAGATCAGTTTATCTATTTGCGTAGATATAGACCCCATATTGTTATCCTTAGTAGCAAGGATATATACTAGTTGGTTCCACTTCTGTCACTCGGATCAAGCACCGTAAGATCAAACCCACTACAAAGCACCTCTTCCAATTGCAAGATAAATAGATCAAGTTGGACAAACAAAACCCAAATATCAGAGAAGAAATACGAGGCTATAAGCAATCATGCATATAAGAGTTCAAAGAAGACTCTAATAACTTTCATGGATAAAAACACAGATTTGATCATAAACTCAAAGTTCATCGGATCCCAACAAACACACCGCAAAAAGACTTACATCATATAGATCTCCAAGAGACCATTGTATTGATAATCAAGAGAGAGAGAGAGAGTGAGAGTGAGAGACAGAGAGAGAGAGAGAGAGAGGAAGCCATATAGCTAGTAACTATGGTCCCATAAGTCTGCAAAGAACTACTCACGCATCATGAGAGGCACCAATGGAAGTGGTGAACCCCTCCGTGATGGTGTCTAGATTTGATCTGGTGGTTCTAGACTCTGCGGCGGCTGGAATTGATTTTCGTCGACTCCCCTAGGGTTTCCGGAATATTGGGGTATTTATAGAGCAAAGAGGCAGTTCAGGGGCCACCCGAGGTGGGCACAACCCGCCAGGGCGCGCCTGGGCCTCCTGGCGCGTACTGGTGGGTGCTGCTCCTCTCGAGGCACCCCCAGGTGCTTCCATGGCGCACTGGATGTCTTCTGTCCCAAAAAAAAATCCTCAGCAAGTTTTGCTGCATTTGGACTCCATTTGATATTGATTTCCTGTGATGTAAAAAACATGCAGAAAACAGCAACTGGCACTGGGCACTATGTCAATAGGTTTGTACCAAAAATGATATAATAAGACTACAAAATGATTGTAAAACATCAAAGAATGATAATATAACAACATGGAACAATAAAAAATTATAGATACGTTGGAGACGTATCACTGCCTTACATGAAATATTTAACTTTGTGCAAATTGAAGAAGATAATCTCCCTCAAGCTTGGAGGAGGCTTCTCTAGTTACTTAATGCTTTGCCCAATCACCCTCTTAAGAAAAATGAAATACTTGATATTTTTATAATGGACTAAACGATGCTTCTAGGGACTACCTAGATAGTTGTGCTGGTTGTGTTTTCACGGAACAAAGTGTTGACAAGGCTGGAGAATTATTGAATATATTAAGAAATGAAAATCGTTGGACACTTCCTGAACCACCATCTAAACCAACTCCGAAGAAGAGAGGTATTCTATTCCTCAGTCCTGAAGATATGCAAGAGGCAAAGAAATCTATAAAAGAAAATGGTATTAAAGCTGAAGATGTTACCACCTATTGAAGAAATACATAGACTCGATACCCCGACACAGGTAGTAGAGGTAAATTGTCTTTACATATTCGATGAAGGTGATATTCCTTGTGATAAATCTGCTAGTCAATGCCTGGATGAATTTGATAATTACATTATTAAGCAAGGACACTTTAATATGTATGCTAAGAATCAATTGAAACAGAATGATATTTTTGTTGATCGCTTCAATGACTTGATGTTTAGAATTGCTAATAATGTTAAAGGTTTAGGCAAACATGCATCCATGGTTCATACTCAGTTAGAACAAGTTGCTAAGTCATAGAATGATTCTCTTAATGAGATGAATAATAAAATGAATGATCATGTTGTTAGAGTATTACTAGAGGAGGTAGAAGGACTCACGAGCCACTATATCTTGAGGGTCATCCTAAGAGAATTGAGCAAGACTCTCAAAGAATTAATATTGTTGCACCTAGTTCATCTAAGAAGAAAAATAAAAATAAAAATGATAGAACTTTGCATGCTTGAAGTGAACCTGTGGTAGAAAAAACTTCTGAGAATAGTAATGATGTTTATATTTCTGATGCCGAGACACAGTCAGGTAATGAACATCCACCTAGTGATAATGATAATGATAACGTTCATGTTGATGCTCAACCACATAATGATGTAGAAATAGAACCTGCTGTTGATCTTCATAACCCACCTCCTGGAAATAAAAGATATGATAAAAGAGATTTCATTGCTAGAAAACATGGAAAAGAAAGAGAACCATGGGTTCAGAAACCCATGCCTTTTCCCATTAAGCTTCCAAAAAATAAGGGTGAGGAGGATTTTGAGCGGTTTGGTGAAATGCTTAGACCTGTATTTTTGTGCACTTGCTTGACTCGTATTTTGAAAATGCCTCCATATGCTAAATACATGAAAGACATAGTCACTAACCTGAAGCTGAAATTTCCACCATGCTTGCAAATTATTCTTTTAAGGGTGGAGTACCTAAGAAGGTAGGAGATCCAGGAATTCATACTATACGATGCTCCATTAAAAGAAGTTATGTCAAAACTTCTTTATGTGATTTAGGAGTTGGTGTTCCTGTTATGCCTTTCTCTTTATATAAAAGACTTTATTTGAATACACTCACACCTACTGAAATATCTTTGCAAATGGCTGATAAATCAACTGCTATACCTATTTGAATTTGCGAGGATGTGCTTGTTGTAGTTGCAAATGTGACTATCTTGACAGACTTTGTTATACTTGTTATGACCGAGGACGACAACATATTGATTATCCTTGGTAGACCCTTTTTGAATACTGTAGAGGCTGTTATTGATTGCAACAAAAGCAAGGTCACTTTTCATGTCAATGGTAATGACGATTTATTTTCAAAAGAAACAAAGTTCGGTGAATGGTATCAACTATATTGAATTTTTTTGACAATAACTATTGGATGTTTGAAATTCCCTCTTCCTACTATCAAAAATAAATATGAAACTCTTATTGTTGGGGAGATGCATATCCCTATTGAGGTAACCTAGTGTTATACGAAGATTCTTCAGTTTCATGTTACTCGGAAATAGTTTGTTAATAAGACTTGATCAACCTTATTAATGGATTCTTTTTGAGGGGCATGTGGTCGATGAATTTAGTAAGCACAACCTTCTGTAATATTAGTTTGCTCTCTACTATTTTTAGTTTAATAAAGTAAAATGCCATGATTATCCTGTTTTTTGAATTATCCGTGCGATAGAAAATGGCCCAAAAATAAAAGTGCTCAGAATGTCGTAAAATATTAACATGATTTTTTCTGAAATATATAAGAATTTTTGGCACTAAATAAATCGCAGGGGGTTCCCCTGATGCTCACAAGGCAACAGGGTGCGTCCACCCGTTGGGTGCACCAAGATGCCTTGTGGGGTCCACAGGACCCACTCACTTAGTACTTCAACCCACTGATAACCCTCAAGTATAGGCAATCGCGACAGTTTTTGAGGGTAGAGTATTCAACCCAAATTTATAGATTCGACACAAGGGGAGCCAAATAATATTTGTAAGTATTAGCAGTTGAGTTGTCAATTCAACCACACTTGGAAATTAAATATCGGCAGCAAAGTGATCAGTAGCGCAGTAGTATGATAGTTTTGATAGCAGTGGTAACAATAGTAGTGATGGTAACAACGATAGCAATAATTTTGTAGTAGTTGTAACAGTAATAACAACAGTAGTAACTTAGCAAGAACAATATGTGAAAAACTCGTAGGCATTGCATCAGTGATTTCATTGGATGATATTCATCATATAACATTCATAACCTAGGGCGACACAGAACTAGCTCCAGTTCATAAATATAATGTAGGCATGTATTCCGTAAATAGTCATACATGCTTATGGAAAAGAACTTGCATGACATATTTTGTCCTACCCTCCCATGGCAGCGGGGTCCATAAAGAAACTAAGGGATATTAAGGCCTCCTTTTAATAGAGCAATGAAACAAAGCATTAACACAGAGTGAATACATGAACTCCTCAAACTATGGTAATCACCGAAAAGAATCCCCATTATTGTCACCTTGCGGTATGCGGATCATAACATGTAGCAGGTGCATATAACTTGCAAGATCGGATCATGAACATAAATATAATGGTGAAAACGTAAACTGTTCAGATATGAAATCATGGCACTCGAGCCCTAGTGACAAGCATTAAACATAGCAAAGTCGTAGCAACATCAATCTCAAAACATAGTGGATACTAGGGATCAAGCCCTAACCAAACAAACTCGAATAGATGATGAATCGCATCCAAACCACCACCGTCCAGCAAGCCTATGAAGGAATTACTCACTACCGGTGGTGAGCATCATGAAACTGGTGATGGAGGATGGTTGATGATGACAATGACCGAAGACCCCCCTCTCCGAGCCCCGAACAGGCTCCAGATCTGGCCTCCCGATGAAGAACAAGAGGTGGCGGCGGCTCCATATCGTAAAACGCCATGAAACTTCCTCTTCGATTTTTTCCTCCAAAAATAGGATTTTATAGAGTTGGAATTAGGGTCAGCGGATCCTCGTGGGGCCCACTACCCACCCGGGCGCGCCAGAGGGGGGTGGTGCGCCATGGTGCCTACTGCGCAGCTGGCCCCCCTCTAGTGGTCTTGGTTCCAGAAATTATTATATATTCCAAAATAATTCTCCAAAAAGTTTAGTCCAGTTCCGAGAACTTCTATTTTTGCAGAAAAACAACACCATGGTAGTTCTGCTTAAAACAACGTCAGTCCGGGTTAGTTTCATTCAAATCATGCAAATAGAGTCCAAAACAAGAGCAAAAGCGTTAGGAAAAGTAGATACGATGGAGACATATCAACTCCCCCAGGCTTAACCCATTGCTTGTCCTCAAGCAATTCAGCTGACAAACTAAAAGTGATAAAGAAAGACTTCTACGAACTCTTCTGTTCTTGTATCCATATATATGCTTAAATAGCACCCAAGTTTTCAGGAAAGATCATAACTAACCATGCAAGTAATAGCTCTTAGAAATCATATTCACTCATACCAATGGCATAATCAACTAGTGAGCAACAATAAAACATTTCAAATGCCAACACTTTGTCAAAACAATCATGACATAATATTACAATAATGGTACCCGGCTAGCCCTTTCTGAGACCGCAAAACATAAATGCAGAGCACCTCCAAAGTTCAAGCAGCAACTAACATTATAACTCATGGTAGAAGAGATCTAGTCATGATGCATTCAACATTAAATATACAACATGCATGAGGATGACAATAGTGCTCTTAGGACTGCTGCTTGTTTAAGAAGGTGATGACTCAACATAAAAGTAAAATAACGTAAAAGTAAATAGATAGTCCCTTCATAGAGGGAAGCAGGGAGTTGCAGAGGTGCCAAAGCTCAAAGTTTAAATCAGAGATAAATATAATTTTGGGAGGTACACCCTTCTTGTCAATGTTATGACCAAGAGTTTTCAATATCTTCCATGTTAAACATAGTATCGGCAGTTCCCAAGCGATAAAAGTAAAGTTTAGTCCCCCTCCACCAACAAACACAAGCCATGGCTAGCTGAATCCACAGGTGCCTTCCATACCAACAATAGTCCGGTGGAGTTTTGTTTGATTATTTGCATTTTTGATTTTGGGACTGGGCAGCCCTTTTACCAGCCCCTCTCGTGCAAGGACGAGTGAATAAACACTCATCATGAGAATAACCCGCTTAGCATGGAAGATACTGACCACCCCCTGTCGCTCCATGAGCGGTCCGGGCACACAAAACAGATGTTCATTTGAATTTTTAGAGGTGGCACATGCAAATTTACTTGGAACGGCAGGGTAATACCGCATATGAGTAGATATAGTGGACTCATCTGGAATAACTTTGGTCTAAGGATTTTGATGCACAAGCAGTATTCCCGCTTAGTACAGGCAAAGGCTAGCAATTAGGTTGAGAAGCGAGGACCTAGAGAGCAAAAACGGTCATGAACATGCATTATGAATAATCAACATTGAATACTAGCATGAGTAGGATATAAACACCATGAACATAAATATCATGGAGGCTATGTTGGTGTTGAATCAACTACATGGGTGAACATGTGCCAAGTCAAGCCACTTGAAACATTCATAGGAGGATACCATATCATCATACTACATCATAATCATTTTAATGCATGTTGACATTCAAGATAAATCATTATTCACTCCTAGCTACTTAAGCATGGCATGAGCAACTATAATCTCTAATTCTAATCATAAACATGTTTAATCATACTATGTTGAATCATGATACTGAGTTAAACATATTTTAAAAAACAAAAACAAGTTGAGTTCATACCTGCTTTTCCTGCCACAATCACTTCATCATATATCATCATTATTGCCTTTCACTCGCACGACAGCAAGAGTGCCGTGAACTAAGCTGGAATCTGCAAACATTTTATTCAAAAGGAGAAGACAAGGTAATTTGTGCTCTTTGTTAGATCAATAATAATGCATATGATAGCCACTCAACATTTTCATTGTGGTCTTCTCCTTGGTATGACTCAACAAAAGAAAACAATTTCAGAGAAACACACTAAAACTATTTTTGGAGTTTTTAGTTTTTCTTGAAGAAGGCAAAGGGAAAACCAAAAACAAGAAAAACTATTTACACAGGAGAGCTCCCAACTAGCAAAAGAAGAACAAGAAATATTTTTGGGTTTCCTTTTAATACTGCAACTAATTTAAACTAGAAAGAAAGACCGGAAAGAAGCGAGAAATATTTTTGGATTTTCTCAAAGTTTTTCAAACACACAAGAATAAAGCGAGAAAAATAAAACTAACATGGATAGTACAATGAAAATGTGTGGACATCGACTGTCAAGATGGGTAAAGTTGTTACAATTGTGCATAGCACATTGAGAGAAAGAGAGATACACAGAGGTTTACAAGAGAGTTAAAGAAGAGAGTTACTGGTATCAATTTGTAATAAACCATGTACATTTAATCTTGATCTTTAACTAGACATCCATAACAGCCGCCATAAGATATCCATAACAGCCTCCATAATATATCTTTAACACCCTCCCTTAATCTGAACTTCCCAAGTTAAGATTATGCTTGAATTCCTCAAACGGTCATGTGGCCAAGGCTTTTGTAAAACCATCTGCAACTTGATCCTTTGAATGAACAAACCAAATCTGCAACTCCTTATTAGCAACTCTTTCCCTCACAAAATGATAGTCAATCTCTATGTGTTTGGTTCTTGCATGAAAGATAGGATTAGCAGATAGGTATGTAGCACCAAGATTGTCACACCAAAGACATGGGGTTGGTGTGTGACATATGCCAAGTTCCTTAAGCATGGACATGACCCATATGATCTCTGTTTTGCATTTTCCAATGCTTTGTATTCCGCCTCAGTACTTGACCTGGAAATGTGGCTTGTTTCTTTGCACACCATGAGATCAAATTGGGTCCAAAGAAGACTGCAAAACCACCTGTTGATCCTCTATCATCTATGCAACCTGCCCAGTCAGAGTTAGAAAATTCACTAACAAGTGTGGATGATGACTTGCTAAAGGTTAGGCCAATACTCAAAGTATTTTTCACATATCTTAGTATACGTTTGGCAGCAGTACAATGAGCTGTAGTTGGTGCATGCAAAAACTGACAAACCTTATTGACAACACAGGAAATATCAGGTATGGTGAGAGTCAAATACTGAAGTGCACCCACCAAACTTCTTTACTTAGTACCATCTGTCGTGGTCCTAAGACTGACAGTAGAAAGGGGGGTAGGTATGGAGAGGCAAGATCTCATCTATGGTGAAGGTGTACACACGAGGTTTACGAGTTCAGGCCCTTCACAGTAGAAGTAATAGCCCTACGTCTCGGTGCCCGGAGGCGGTCGATTGGATTATGTGTGTGATATTACAGGGGGTGCGAACCCTTGTCCCAGAGGAGGGGGTGGCTTATATAGAGTGCGCTAGGACCCCCGCCCGCCTCCATTACAAGGGGCTTAATGTACATAAAGTAAGGGGAGTTACTGATAACGCCAGCCTTAAGTACTCTTAATGCTTATAAAGACTAAAGGGTGAACGTCCAGCCGTTGCGTGCCCTTCCGACCCCTGGTCTTCGATAAGTCGAGTGACTCTCCATATGGTCGAGTGACGTTAGGGGGAGGACCTTCGAGTGATGTGGCTGTCGAGTGGATTTGTAACGCCCCGGATCCGATGCACCAGGTGTCTGCTAGTTATTTGTTGTCATTGCCATGTCATTTGCTTGCGTGTTGCATTTTATCATGTCATCATGTGCATTGCATTGCATACGTGTTCGTCTCATGCATCCGAGCCTTTTCCCCGTTGTCCGTTTTGCAATCCGGCGCTCCTATGCCCTCCGGCGTCCCCCTCTTCTCTCTTTTCGTGAGTGGGTGTTAAACTTTCTCGGAATGGCCCGAGGCTTTCCAAGTGGCCTTGGTATACCACCGGTAGACCTCCTGTCAAGTTTCGTGCCACTTGGAGGTCGTTTGATACTCCAACGGTTAACCGGGTAACCGTAAAAGCCTCCTTCTCATTGCAGCCCAACACCCCTTCCAAAGTGGCCCAAAACCCACCTAACTCCCATCCATGCTCTCGGTCGTTCGATCACGATCGTGTGGGCGAAAACCGCTCCTCATTTGGACTCTCCTAGCTCCCTCTACCTATAAATATGTGGCCTCCCCCAAAATTCCCGCAGTCCAAACCCTAGCCAAACTCCTCCGCGCCGCCGGACATGTCCAACCGCGCCGGACATGTCCGCCGGACACGTGTTTCACCCAATCAGAATCTGCCACGTCATCCCGCCGCCGCTGCTAGCCAACCAGACGCCGACACGTCGCCCCGCGCCCTCTCCCTCTCCTCCCCGCCGCCGGGGCCCGTGAGAGGCCCAGATCGGGCCTGCCCCAGGCCCGCCGGGCCCGAGGGAGCCTGCGTACCTTCTCTCGTAAGCCATAGGCGTACTATACATCGATGGTGCTCCAGGATATTTTGTACTGCATTTCACACGGTTGGTGATAATAAACTATGTGGGATCTACTTGATTTTTAATTTTGACTTAAATTACATAATGGGGTCACAACGGCAATGGACGGTGTTTGAATTGCTAGACCTTTTATCTATAGTGAACATGCAACTATATGTGTGTCGTAAAAAAATTGGAATTATTCAGGGTTCGTTTGGAAATTTTATACATTAAATTGGTTTTCTAGCCATTTCAGTTGCACAATTCAAAATTGAAGCACATGCTCCCGTCCATAAAAACGGGTTGCAAAATCAAATGTTTTTCTTAGTTCCAAGCTTAGGTCACATGCAAGAAATGAGAATGAATGTCAAACACCTTGACATTGTCGCTCAGCCGCTAACATTGAGATACATGCTTTTATCATTCTAGTAAATCGAAAACCCGTCTGAAATTCATGAAACTTGACATGATATCATGGAATTGCAGTGGCATGCTGTGGTAAAAATATTGTCCCATTTTGGGGCAGGTGTGGGTATAACCTTCTCGCAAACCAGAGCTTCTCTCACAACAAGCCTGATGGTTTTAGTAGGGTATGTGCCAACTTGGGGGACGAAATGATATGTGTTGCCTCTTCTTACTTTCAAAAGTTTTCTCGTGTCAACATAGAACAACACGAGTGGTGTGTCAATTTTTGGGATTTTTCAGGGTTCGTTTGGACATTTTAGACATTAACTGAGTTTTCTATGCATTCATGTGCATAATTCAAATTTGAACAACAAGCACATGCTCTAATGCTTATAAATTAGTTGAAAATTCAAATCTGTGTCCTTGGTTGCATGCTTAGGTCTCATGCAAGAAATGTGAATGAATGTCAAACACCCTGCCACCGTCACTCGACCGCAAACATTGAGATACGTAGTTTTTAAATTCTAGTAAATCCAAAACTCATTTGAAATTCATGAAACTTGGCATGCTATCATGGAGCGGCATCAACATGCCATGGTAAATTTTTTGTCCCATTTGAGGCAGGTTTGGGGATATGCTTCTCACAAACCAGAGGTTCTCACAACAAGCCTAATGGTTTCGCTAGGGAACGTCCCATTTTTGGGGACGAAATGATATCCATTACCTCTTATTGCTTTCAAAAAAATTCTCGTGTCAACATAGAACAACAGGAGTGTTGTGTCAATTTTTTGGATTTTTCGGGGTTCGTTTTGACATTTTTATGCATTAATTGCATTTTCAATGCATTTATGAGCACAATTCAAATTTGAACTACATGCACATGCTCTAATGCATATAAATTGGTTGAAAATTCAAATCTATATCCTTGGTTGCATTCTTAGGTCCCATGGAAGAAATGAGAATGAATGTCAAACACCCTGCCACCATCACTCGGGCGCAAACATTGAGATTCCTGGTTTTTAAACTCTAATAAATCCAAAACTCATCTGAAATTCATGAAACTTGGTATGCTATCATGGAGCGGCATCAACATGCCGTTGTAAATTTTTTGTCCCATTTGGGGCAGGTTTGGGGATATGCTTCTCACAAACCAAAGATTCTCACAACAAGCGTGATGGTTTCGGTAGGGACATCCCACCTTTGGGGACGAAACGTTATCCGCTGCCTCTTATTGCTTTCAAAAATTTTCTAGTGTCAACATAGAACAACAAGAGTGTTGTGTCAATTTTTGGGATTTTTCGGGGTTCATTTGGACATTTTTATGCATTAGTTGAGTTTTCAATGCATTTATGTGCATAAATCAAATTTGAACTACATGCGCATGCTCTAATGCATATAAATTGGTTGAAAATTCAAATATGTGTCCTTGTTTCATGCTTAGGTCCCATGTAAGAAATGGGAATGAATGTCAAACATCGTGCCACCATCACTCGGCCGCAAACATTTAGATTCCTGGTTTTTGAATTCTAGTAAATCGAAAACTCGTCTGATATTCATGAAACCTGGCATGCTATCATGGAGGGGCATCAGCATGCCGTAGTAAATTTTTTGTCCCATTTGCTGCAGACTTGGGTATAAGCTTCTCGCAAACCAGAGCTTCTCACAACAAGCCTGATGTTTTCGGTAGGGAACGTCCCACCTTTGGGGGAGAAATGATATCAGCTGCCTCTCATTGCTTTAAAAAAATTCTAGTGACAAACAAAACAACAGGAGTGTTGTGTCAATTTTTAGGATTTTTCGGGGTTCATTTGGACATTTTGAAAGCACAAGTGCTCCCTGGGTGATTTTGGTAATTAATGTCAACATATCTCTTGTTGGGCTAATACTTTTATCTAGTATATTTCAGATAAGTCCAACAGTGGAGTGGCATGGACAAGAGGATGTGGAACCCCTTCAAAATGCTAAGGACAAAGGATTGGCTCAAGCTCAAAGCTCAGGACTACATTTTCTATTTTAGTAATCCAAGATCACATTGAGTCCATAGGAAAGCCAATACTATGAAAAGGGGATGAGGTGTTGCTTAATGGCTTGCTTGCTCAAAGTGCTTAGTGATATGCTCCAAAGCCCTCAACCACTTTCTCATATCCACATTTGTCCCAAACCAAAAGTCAAACTCAGCCCCACCGATTTGATCTATCCAGCGCCACCGAGTTCACTTGACATAGCCACTACTAGAAACCAAAATATATTCGGTCTCACCAATGGATCTCGGTCTCACTGAGATGGGCTTGAAAAATCTCTGTTTCCTATTGCAATAATTTCGGTCTCACCGAGATATGCAATCGGTCCCACCGAGTTTTCTTGACCAACTCTCTATTTCACTTATTACCAAAATCGGTCTAACCGAGTTTGTGTAATCGGTCAAACCGAGATGAGGTTCTACGCTAACCCTAGCACATCGGTCCTACCGAGTTGATCATGTCGGTCCCACCGAAATGCCTAACGGTCACATTACGAACTAAATCGGTCCAACCGAGTTTTCTGATTCGGTCCCACCGAGTTTGGTAAATTGTGTGTAACGGTTAGATTTTGTGTGGAGGCTATATTTACCCCTCCACCCTCTTCATTCATTGAGAAAGCCATCAGAACGTGCCTGTACACTTCCAGCAATCATTTTCTGAGAGAGAACCACCTACTCATGTGTTGAGACCAAGATATTCCAATCCTGCCATATGAATCTTGATCTCTAGCCTTCCCCAAATTGCTTTCCACTCAAATCATCTTTCCACCAAATCCAATCCTATGAGAGAGTGTTGAGTGTTGGCGAGACTATCATTTGAAGCACAAGAGCAAGGAGTTCATCATCAACACACCATCTATTACCTTTTGGAGAGTGGTGTCTCCTAGATTGGTTAGGTGTCACTTGGGAGCCTCTGTAAATATTGTGGAGTTAAACCAAGGAGTTTGTAAGGGTAAGGAGATCACCTAATTCGTGAAGATCTACCCTAGTGAGGAAAGTCCTTCATGGGCGATGGCCATGGTAGGATAGACAAGGTTGCTTCTTCGTGGACCCTTCGTGGGTGGAGCCCTCCGTGGACTCGCGCAACCGTTACCCTTCATGGGTTGAAGTCTCCATCAATGTAGATCTCTTGTGTCTTGGTCCTCCAAGAAACAAAACTTGGTATCCTTATCCACCGCCGAAGCGGAATACATTGCCGGCGGTTCATGTTGTGCTCAATTGCTTTGGATGACCAAAACTCTTAAAGATTATGGGATATATGTGAAACATGTTCCATTGCTTTGTGACAATGAAAGTGCTATTAAGATTCCTCACAATCCCGTGCAACATTCTCAAACTAAGCATATTGAGGTTCGTCCTCATTTCATTCGATATCATGTTGCTAAAGGAGACATTGACCTTAAGCATGTTCGTACCGATAAGCAATTGGTGGATATATTCACCAAACCGCTTGATGAGAAAATATTTTGCCGGTTGAGAGGTGAATTGAACATCATTGATGCTTCGAACTTGGAGTAGGAACTCCATTTGGATACATGCAAGACATGAGCCTTTGAATAATCCTTGATATTTCTCTTATGATGATAATCATATGTCTTGGATATATTTGCACCCTTGCATGTCATCTAACCCTTGTAGGTACTTGGATGAATATAAATCTATGAGATTGCAACTCACTCACATCTTGAGCCATCTCTACATCACCAAGTCTCTACAATACGGTGGTTGAAGACAAGGAAGCATGAAACTGTTCAAACATATCCTTGACAATTTCTATATATCAAATTTTTGATATCATATTTCATGATTGTCATTTTGGATACATAAGTGCTATTCCTTGGAAGCTAACTCATGTAGGTAGATGAACTCCAATTCCAAGTGGTGCTCCAAATGAACTACATCAACCTTAAGCATCCCACACAAGTTCAACTACATGATCAAGATCATCACCACCACCCAAGGTATGTTATTCCATCTTAGAGAAGCTTTAACCCAAGTCATGGTCAAAGCAGCTCAACAAGATGTGAATACATCAAAATGCTTAAACGAAAAATGGCAACCCCATTTTGAGCTTAAACAATGAGTATGACCTATGATCAAGTGTCTTCACTTGACTCCTAAGTCAATATACTCTAACATAGGTGACTTTGTCGCCGACCAATTCTAGATGAAGTTCTCTAGTGTTTCTATGTGTCCTTGCATTTGTCTCTTGCATAGTTGTTTCCCCTTTCAAAAAAAAACTTCATCTAGATTTCTCTTTTTTTCTGCATTCCCTGCATCCTATTCATTGCAAATCATTTAGTTAATTCCCTACAAATCCCTGCGCGATTTTATTTGCTTAGTGAGCTGAGGTGACAAGTGCCTTATCTCTGTTATGAACTCGAACACACCGGTTTGTTTCTTTCGGTCAAACCGAATCACCTCGGTGCCACCGAAGACAACAACTCGGTGTTACCGATTTAAAAAACTTAGGAGACACTTTGTCATTTGCATCCTGCACATTTTGTTCCGGCTCCACTCGATGATTCTTATCCTCTACCAGCACCTCATTTTTCCCTGCTACTTTGCTATGTGACTCAAGGGCCAAACCTATTTTGACTCACACTCCAGAAGACCCTTCTTGGAAATTGATGTAAAAGGGGGAGAGAGTTCTCACATCAAAGCTTAATCATCTCAAAAGGGGGAAAGAGAGATAAATAATCACATCATAGAGAGATCCCAGATGCTTGGTATTCAAAGAGGAGAGAAGTCACATGTCTTTAGAGGGGAAAGACATGTTCATGTTGTTTGTGTGTTTGCTTTGCTTTGATTTTTTATTCCCTATCTTCTCCCAGTATCCCATATAAGATTCAGGGGGAGCAAGGCATCTAAGGGAAGGACATCTTCGAATTCATTGCATATATTTACCTTTGGGGACATGTCTACACTCAAATATAGTACCTAGTACTCACTCTCTACATGTCATCCCAATCTTGGTATTCTTGTGGTTTGCTGCTCTTGCTCTGTTTAGTAGATGTTTCTATGTTGTCTAACCTTGTTTACTCAGGTTCATCCCTTCCAAAGCTAGCTCAAGACCACAAGGTAAGTATATGCATCACACTCATGTGCATGAGGATCTCTTGCTGATGTACATATTGTTTGCAAGAAGGACTCATGAGCATGAAGGTACATTTCCTATATTCACACCATTTGCTCTGATGCATATAGCCAAGATACATGTAACTCATTGCTTCCTCTATCATGATTATGCACTCACATGCTCTTATGTCCCATATTTACATGATTGCATACATGTAGGGGGAGCCTATGCAAGTTACATGTCCTTCCAAAGCTTTACATGCCTTTCTCTATATATTTATCTAAAGCTTTGATGTATGTTGTCATCAATTACCAAAAAGGGGGAGATTGAAAGCACAAATGCTCCCTGGGTGATTTTGGTAATTAATCTCAACATATCTCTTGTTGGACTAATACTTTTATCTAGTATATTTTAGATAAGTCCAACAGTGGAGTGGCATGGACAAGAGGATGTGGAACCCCTTCAAAATGCTAAGAACAAAGGATTGGCTCAAGATCAAAGCTCAGGACTCTACATTTCCTATTTCAATGGTCCAAGATCACATTGAGTCCATAGGAAATCCAATACTATTAAATGGGGATGAGGTGTTGCTTAATGGCTTGCTTGCTCAAAGTGCTTAGTGATATGCTCCAAAGCCCTCAATCACTTTCTCATATCCACATTTGTCCCAAACCAAAAGTCAAACTCGGCCCCACCAATTTGATCTATCCGGCGCCACCAAGTTCACTTGACATAGTCACTACTAGAAACCCAAATCAATTCGGTCTCACCGATGGGATCTCGGTCTCACCGAAATGGGCTTGACTCTCTGTTGCCAATTCCAATAATTTCGGTCTCACCGAGATATTCAATCGGTCCCACCGAGTTTGCCTGACTAATTCTCTGTTTCACTTATTACCAAAATCAGTCTAACCGAGTTTGTGTAATCGGTTAAATCGAGATGAGGTTCTACCCTAACCCTAGCACATCGGTCCTACCGAGTTGATCATATCGGTCCCACCAAAATGCCTACCGGTCACATTATGAACTAAATCGGTCCGACCGAGTTTTCTGATTCGGTCCCACCAAGTTTGGTAAATTGTGTGTGACGGTTAGATTTTTTGTGGAGGCTATATATACCCCTCCACCCTCTCTTCGTTCCTTGAGAAAACCATCAGAACATGCCTACACTTCCAGCAATCATTTTCTGAGAGAGAACCACCTACTCATGTGTTGAGGCCAAGATATTCCAATCCTACCATATGAATCTTGATCTCTAGCCTTCCCCAAGTTGCTTTCCACTCAAATCATCTTTCCACGAAATCCAATCCTATGAGAGAGAGTTGAGTGTTGGGGAGACTATGATTTGAAGCACAAGAGCAAGGGGTTCATGATCAACACACCATCTATTACCTTTTGGAGAGTGGTGTCTCCTAGATTGGTTAGGTGTCACTTGGGAGCCTCCATCAAGATTGTGGAGTTGAACCAAGGAGTTTGTAAGGGCAAGGAGATCACCTACTTTGTGAAGATCTACCCTAGTGAGGCAAGTCCTTCATGGGCGATGGCCATGGTGGGATAGACAAGGTTGCTTCTCCGTGGACCCTTCATGGGTGGAGCCCTCCGTGGACTCATGCAACCATTACCCTTCATGGGTTGAAGTCTCCATCAACATGGATGTACGATAGCACCACCTATCGGAACCACGCCAAAAATCTCTGTGTCTCCAATTGCGTTTGCACACTCCAATCCCATCCCTTTACTTTCTAGCAAGTTGCATGCTTTACTTTCCGCTGCTCATATACTCTTTGCATGCTTTCTTGATATGTATTGTGAATGCTTAAACGTGTGCTTAAACTCCACCTCAACTTGAAGAACTTAAAAATTGCTACTTTTCTTGGTTGAGAGTCTATTCACCCCCTAGACACCTCTTCTCGATCCTTTCACATTTTTATGCATTAATTAAGTTTGCGATGCATTTATGTGCATAATTCAAATTTGAAATACATGCACATGCTCTAATGCATATAAATTGGTAGAAAATTCAAATCTATGTCCTTGGTTGCATGCTTAGGTCCCATGCAAGAAATGGGAATGAATGTCAAACACCCTGCCACCATCACTCAGCCGCAAACATTGAGATTCCTGGTTTTTAAATTCTAGTAAATCCAAAACTCGTCTGAAATTCATGAAACTTGGCATGCTATCATGGAGTGGCATCAACATGCCGTTGTAATTTTTTGTCCCATTTGGCGCAGGTTTGGGTGTAAGCTTCTCACAAACCAGAGCTTCTCACAACAACCCTGATGGTTTCGGTAGGGAATGTCCCACCTTCAGGGACAAAATAATATCCGCTGCCTCTTATTGCTTTCAAAAAAATTCTAGTGTCAACATAAAACAACAAGAGTGTTGTGTTAAATTTTGCAATTTTTCGGGGTTCGTTTGGACATTTTTTTACATTAACAGGGTTTTCTATGCATTTTATGTGCATAATTCAAACTTGAACTACATGCACATGCTCAAGTGCATATAAATTGGTTGAAAAATTGAATCCTTGTCCTTGGGTGCATGCTTAGGTCCCAGGCAAGAAATGGGAATGAATTTCAAACACCAGCGCATTGTTGATTGCCGGCAAAACGTTGAGATACTTTGTTTTTAAATTCTAGCAAATCCAAAACTCGTCTGAAATTCATGAAACCTTGCATTCTATCATGGAATGGCACCCGACATGCTGTGGTATTTACGGTGTCCATTTTGAGAGAAGAAGCACTCGAATAACCGCCAACAAAGGCATTTTCAAACAAATAGCTGCCACTCTAACATCGCAAAGTTTGTATAATTAAAATTGTGTGTGCATTATGTTAACCATTCATGTGACGCCACGTCTCTTGGTTTTAATGGCTATAGGAGGTGCCATGTGGATAGCTGCTTGACTGAACGGGAGGCGTGCGAGCGCAGTCCGGTGCGCAGGCTGACCGAGAGGCGTGCAAGCTATCCTCCAATGCGCAGGCTCACTGGGAAGCGTGGGATCTGTACGATGCGCAGGCTCATTGGGAATCAAGCCCTTTGACTTCCATGGCCGCCTGCCTTACTCTCCATTAATGGCGCCCGAGCCGCTGCTTAATACGGGTAGCCTTACTGTTTGCCTCCCATTCCCCTCACTCCCACAGACCTCCACCAACGCCATGGTGCAGAAGGATCATCTGCCACTAGTCTTCAAGTTTGGTGAAGTCGACTCCGAGTCGGAGGAGATAGAAAATAAGGAGGAATGGGGGCTCATGGACATGGCCCAGAACGAGCTGGCCGTGACTGTTGCTGCCCCTGCTCCCGTCCCAGCTCCCATCCCCGCGCCCACGTCAGTGACCATCCCCATAGCATTGATGGGCTGGTCGTCGAGCACTATCACAGAGCTGGAAGCCACGGGCGTCACCGAGGTCTCGGCGGACCCGCGCAAGCTCGTGTACATGCCAGTGCCCGTGCCCGTGCGCGCCCCTCCACCCACCGCGGCGCCGGTCCCCATGCGTTTGGTTGCACCCGCTGCGCCCGTGCCCATGCGCACGCCCCTCAGCGGCATGGGACGCCACCGTCGACCGCTACCTCTCAGCGCTGCCAGCTGCCGCCCTTTCGTGCCCCACCCGTCGATCGCACGAGGACATGATGTTTGATTTACAAGTGAAGAACATTATGTGCTGCCTTGAAGACTTCAACAACGGCGTCCCGGAGGATGACAATGACAAGGACGGCGCGGCACGCCGCCTCCACCGCCACTGGAAATAGTTTATTTTCTTGGGTTTAATATTGTATCTCGATCGCAAATGTTTTAGTTAGAACACCCATATGCAAACCGACAGCTTCCCCAGGAAGCCAAGGGAAAATGTGCCGAGCAGGATTTGTGCAGCTCTTGATCACAAACGTTTTAGATAGAACACCCGTATGCAAAGCGAGAGCAGGATTTGTGCCGAGCAGGAAACGGGCGGGAAGCTTGCGTGGGAACCTGCAAGGTTGCGCGAGAATGGGCTCACCGATGATTTATTGGCACCACTGTTTGGCCAAAAGAACGCTTGCGCTTTAAGCCATATGTGGTAGCGGGGTGACAAGACATGCGAGAGGAGGACGAAAGGCCACGTACACATACGGTTAATAAAAAAATGTTTGCGATTGAATTACCTACTATACACCCGTCCTGGTTTATAAGTAGGATTTAACTAATAAAATACAAATGCATGTCGCCAAAGATTATATAGTTGGATTCGTATTTGAACATAGTTTCCAATTATATAATGTTTATAACATGCATTAACATTTTGTTGGTTGAATTTGAGGGCAAAGTATGGCATAATATAAAGGGGACTATAGACCAAGACGGAGGTAGTAGCACACGTGCTGCTCTCTACGCAGCGACGCAAGTGTCGGCCGGCTTGTAGGCGACCATTTCCTGTGTGTTCAACTGCTCTATGCGTGTGGTTGCTTGCAGTTGAGGCAGCCACGGCGCGCTCTACTCGCGTCCCACCGCGCGCGCTCTACTCTTGTGTCCCTCCGGGTGCTCTGCCCTCGTCCCTCCACGCGTGCTACCAGTGTTTGGGGCCGGCGCACGATCACGCACGTTCGTGTGCATGCGGTTGCGCCGGCCGTGGCTCGACAATGTAGTTACCCGACGCAAAAACTGCCATGCGGACGCGCCGAGAATCCAGGCCGCCCGAACCCCATTTATTCCTGCGGCCATTTACCTTCATCTCTCGCGTCACATCACACAATAAGCACCTCCACGACGACACATACATAGAGGACATCTAGCGGTTCCAATGTCGATCCCTATGGCTCCAATGGCGCTCCCAGCGGCCGACGATGACAATGGCGGGCAGTTCACTACGCATCACATAGTGGACACGCACATGAGGGGGAAGGCCCTCTCGGTGGTGTACACGGACGATCCGGTGTCGATGGAGAGCTCCATCAAAACTATGGAGCAGTTCCTTGCCGAGGACAAGTACCATGTGGTCGACTTTGACCTCGAGTATACCATCGGTCCTACCGGGCACGGCCAGAAGGTTGTCGTCTCCCAGTTGAGCGTGTGACATGACGTCCTCATCTACCACTACCACCTAGCCACAAGGCATTGCAAGTGTTTCTCCATGTTTATCAAAAGCTCTGATTACAATTTCGCTGCGGTGGACACCACCAACGATCTAAAAGTGCTCAAGGTTTCGGGCTTGAAATGTCGGAATCTTGTCAACATCCAGGACCACTACAAGGTTTGGGGCAGTAACAAGAACAAACTGAACTCCCTGGTTGACCTCGCCTCGTCCATCATCGACCCCTACTACATGAAGATGAAGGATGAGAGCAAGAAGGACAAGGACGCCTGGCATAGTGTTTGGCATAAGAGACTGGATGAATAACACATCAAGTACGCGACCAAGGACACATACACAAGCTACGAGATGTACAAGCAGATCGTTGACATGAGGAAGTGTCTTCTTCATGCCCTAGCCGAGAGATCGAGCCACAGAGCAGTGGAGGGAGCGTCACAAGAAGTAGATGACTAGACGATCGTTTCTCCTACTTTAGAATGCATGTAATTGTTTATTGAGGTGTGTGTAAATGATCTGTATAGTCACTTATGTAGTTGGATGTTTGTTTTAGTTATATATATACATGTTATTCTTCTGTAGACAGAGCAAATCATACGCCTTATTAGCAGCAATCATCTGTGTTATTATTGGTCTTCGCACACATCTCTGATCACGGACCTGTTTGCCGCGTATCACACACATATTGTTCACAATAAAGGCTGCAAAGAGGGATCTACAACAGCAAGGTCTATCGAGGTCTTTGTTTTGTAATTTTTGTCATTTCTTGTTTTTTGAACACATGTTGATTGGCTTAAAGAAGGTCTATCTCATTACTTTTTGATAATTGCTTATACGCAAGCAACTAGTTTGCATTTTTTTAAGTTTTTTGTATGAACAGAATCGCACACAAACTTACTATAGTAACCGTCTGTGTTATAATTTCTCATCGCAAACAGTTCATCCGAGTGGGCTGTTTGCTGTGTATCACACACATCTGGTTTACACGAATCGTTTGTGTTCTTTTGGCTGATTGCAAATGCCGCATATCACACACATCTTGTTAAGATGAACCATTTCTGTTCTCTTGCCTAATCGAAAACAGTTTGTCTGAGTGAACCGTATGCTTTAGATCACACACACCTTGATTTGGCTGACCGTTTCTGTTGCATTCCCTAATAGCACACAGTTCATCGGAGCAAACTGTATGCCGTATATCACACACACATTGATATGGCTGCCCATTTCTGTTGTTCTTCCTCGTCGCAAATAGTTCTGCTAGATCAACCGTATGCCCAGCATCACACACGCAAGTAAAATCTGAACCGTGTTTGATGTGTCCGCCATCGCAAACGTTTTACACATTTTTGATGGTTTTTACACCACCGTTTGCGTTTATTGCAACGCACATAGTTTCATCGAAGGGTATCTGATCATAGTGTCGCGTTAGCAGCATCTGGCAGTAGTGCATGGACATATGGACTTTTATATGATTCAAAGCAATAGTCTAGTTTTGACATGAAGATATTAATACTCAAGTATACCAACAAGCAACCATGTCTTTCAAAATATCTACACTAAATCAAGTTATCCCTAGCCCATTATGCTCAGTCATTGATCCATTCATGAAACACACTCGAATATTAGCTACACCCAATGCTCAAATACAATCATAGTGCCCCTTAGTTGGTGCTTTATAAGAGAAGATGGAGACTCAAATTCAAAAATAAAATTGCATAAGTAAAAGAAAGGCCCTTCATGGAGGGAAGTAGTGATTCGTAGAGGCGCCAGAGCTCAAAGCTTAAATTGAGAGATAAAAATATTTTTGAGAGGCGTACTTTTCCCACCAATGAAAACGACTTAGAGATCTCAACACTTTCCATGCTAGATACATCATAGGCAGTTCCCAAATAGAAAAGAAAGTTTATTCCTTTTTCCACCATTACTTCCACTTTCCATGGCTAACCATATCCACGGGTGCCCTCCATACCAACACTTTCCAAGGAATTTATCGTTTGACAACATAAAGTAAATTCATTTTTCATTTCGGGACTGGGCATCCTTAATACCTTTGCCGTACTCTCATGCAATGACAAGTGAACAAACACTCATCGTGAGAATAACACATCTAGCATGGAAAATATTAGTCACCGTTCACCGCCTCGTGAGCGGTAGAGCACACAAAAGAGAAATTTATTTTGAAAATTAGAGATGGAACATGCAAATTTTCTTAGAACAACATGGAAATGCCGCATATAGGTAGGTATAGTGGACTCATATGGCAAAACTGGTTTAAAGGGTTTTGAATGCACAAGTAATGATCATACTTAGTGCAAAATGAAGGCTAGCGAAAAGATTGAGAAGGGACCAACCAAAAAGCAAAAAATCGCATACCCAAGCATTAAGCATAAGTAACACCGAATAATGCACCATAAGTAGGATATAAATTTCATTGCATAACTATTAACTTTCGTGCTTGCATAGGGAATCACAAACCTTAACATCAATATTCTTACTAAAGCACAATTACTCATCAACATGACTCACATATCATATCGTCATGTCTCAAAACCAGTACTAAGAATCAAGTTAAATTTGTCCAATGATCTTCATGAAAGTTTTTATTATATCCTCCTTGGATATCTATCATTTTGGGACTATTTTCATATGTTGCTTTTGATAAGCTCAAACAAATATAAGTGAAGATCACGAGCATAATTTTTTTCTTTCTCTCAAAATAATCTAAGTGAAGCAAGAGAGAATTTCTGAAAATTTTACTAACTTCCAAATAAATCTAAGTGAAGCATGAGCACATTTCTTCAAAAAATAACAAAGCACACCGTGCTCAGAAAGATATAAGCGAAGCACTATAGCAAATCCATGGCTCTAAAAATTTAAGTGAAGCATAGGAGCAAGCATAGAATAATTTTTTGCTCTCTCAAAATGGTGTGTCCAGCAAGGATTCAACACTTAAAACACAAAGCAAAACAAGCAAAGACGCATATCATACAAGACGCTCCAAGCAAAACTCATAGTATGTGACGAACAAAAATATAGCTTCAAGTAAAATACCGATGGTTGTTAGAAGAAAGCGGGGATGCCACTCGGGGGCATCCCCAAGCTTAGTTGCTTGCTACTTCTTTGAATATTACCTTGGGGTGCCTCGGGCATCCCCAAGCTTAGCCTTCTGCTAATCCTTATTCCTTCATCCATCGTAAGTTCACCCAAAACTTGAAAACTTCAATCACACAAAACTCAACCAAAACCTTCGTGAGATCCGTTAGTATAAGAAAGCAAACCACTACTATAAGTACTGTAGAAAACTTATTATTATTTTGTTTTTGCATTGCATCTACTGCATTCCAACTTTTCTATGGCAAAAACTCATCAAAGAAAACCATAGAATCGACAAAACAAGCACACAACACAAAGAAAACAGAATCTGTCAAAAACAGAACAGTCTGTAACAATCTGAATATTTCGAATACTTCTGTAACTACAAAAAATCTGAAATAAACTGTTGGACGTGAGCAATTTGTCTATTAATATTCTTCAAAAAGAATCAACTCAAAATCACTCTTCTGTTAAAAATGAAAAATAATCTCGTGAGCGCAGAAGTTTCTGTTTTTCAGCAAGTTCAAATCAACTTTCACCCAAATCTTCCCAAAGGCCATGCTTGGCACAAACAGTAATTAAAACACAAAAAACAATCATAACAGTAGCATAATTTTTCTAACACACAAGGACGGAAAGCAAAAAGCAAAAATAAATTTTATTCATTGGGTTGCCTCCCAACAAGCGCTATCATTTTACGCCCCTAGCTAGGCATAACGCGTAGGATCTAAGTTTTGTCCTCGATAATCTTTGCCACTTTAGTAAGGGCCTTTTCAAATCCAGGAGGCACTTTGCGCTTTCCTAAATTTTTCGGAAAATAAACCATCTTAAGATCCAAAATATTCCAACCATTTATTGCAAAGGGTAATCAAAGTGTTCATATGATTGATACTGTCATTGAGATGTTTGAGAGGTTCATTATGTTTTTGCAATTCAACCATATGTTTATGAAAATTACCGAGTTTGTACAACACTTGGGCTCCCTTTGGGGTGAAAGAAAACCCTTTCTTTTGTGGTGGAACCCACAAAATTCCTTCTAAAATTTTATAGGCATCATTAACATATAGATCAATACAATTCCCTTTTGTGGAAAAATCGAAGAGTTATCTATGATGCATAGCCAATCCTACGTAAAAATTTCTAAGCAAAATTTTGCATCCCCCTTATCCCCCTTTAGATTGCAAACACGGTAAGACTCCATAAGCCTATACCAAGCATCTTTCGAATTTTCTCCTTATCTTAGTTTGAAGTATAGAACTTCAAAGTCTGGTAACAAAGGAGGAGCATTCAAACTAGCCATAGTGAAACAAGAATACGAATAGATCTGATGAGAAAACGACGAACGAAAAAGAGGGCGAATAAAACGGCAAATTTTGTGAAGTGGGGGAGAGGAAAACGAGAGGCAAATGGGAAATAATGTAAATTGCAAGGAGATGAGATTTGTGATTAGGAACCTGGTTGATGTTGAAGATCCTCCCTGGCAAGTACGCCAGAAATTCCTTTTGATGTCTGCTAGAACTACGTCGGTGTTTCCCCAAACAGGAAGGGATGATGTAGTATAGAGACGGTAGGTATTTACCTCAGTGATGAGACCAAGGTTATTGAACCAGTAGGAGAACCTCCTCACACCACGTAAACATCACTTGCACACAAATAACAAATACTCGCAACTCGACGTGTTAAAGGGTTGTCAATCCCTTTCGGGTACGACGCCTCAAGATAGGCAAATAACGTGAGATAAAAGTGGTAGATAGGATAAATAGATCGTGGAACAAATAAATTTCAGCAAGGTATTTTTGTATTTTTGGTTTAATAGATTTGAAAATAAATGCAAACGAAAATAGATTGCAAAGGCAAATATGATGAAAAGAGACCCGGGGGCCGTAGGTTTCACTAGTGGCTTCTCTCGAGAAAAATAGCAAACTATGGGAAACAATTACTGTTGGGCAATTGATAGAACTTCAAATAATCATGACGTTATCCAGGCAATAATCATTATATAGGCATCATGTCCAAGATTAGTAGACCGACTCCTGCCTGCATATACTACTATTACTCCACACATCGACCGCTATCTAGCATGCATCTAGTGTATTAAGTTCACGGAGAAACAGAGTAATGCAATAAGAACGATGACATGATGTAGACAAGATCAGTTTATCTATTTGCGTAGATATAGACCCCATATTGTTATCCTTAGTAGCAAGGATATATACTAGTTGGTTCCACTTCTGTCACTCGGATCAAGCACCGTAAGATCAAACCCACTACAAAGCACCTCTTCCAATTGCAAGATAAATAGATCAAGTTGGACAAACAAAACCCAAATATCAGAGAAGAAATACGAGGCTATAAGCAATCATGCATATAAGAGTTCAAAGAAGACTCTAATAACTTTCATGGATAAAAACACAGATATGATCATAAACTCAAAGTTCATCGGATCCCAACAAACACACCGCAAAAAGACTTACATCATATAGATCTCCAAGAGACCATTGTATTGATAATCAAGAGAGAGAGAGAGAGTGAGAGTGAGAGACAGAGAGAGAGAGAGAGAGAGGAAGCCATATAGCTAGTAACTATGGTCCCATAAGTCTGCAAAGAACTACTCACGCATCATGAGAGGCACCAATGGAAGTGGTGAACCCCTCCGTGATGGTGTCTAGATTTGATCTGGTGGTTCTAGACTCTGCGGCGGCTGGAATTGATTTCCGTCGACTCCCCTAGGGTTTCCGGAATATTGGGGTATTTATAGAGCAAAGAGGCAGTTCAGGGGCCACCCGAGGTGGGCACAACCCGCCAGGGCGCGCCTGGGCCTCCTGGCGCGTACTGGTGGGTGCTGCTCCTCTCGAGGCACCCCTAGGTGCTTCCATGGCCCACTGGATGTCTTCTGTCCCAAAAAAAAATCCTCAGCAAGTTTTGCTGCATTTGGACTCCGTTTGATATTGATTTCCTGTGATGTAAAAAACATGCAGAAAACAGCAACTGGCACTGGGCACTATGTCAATAGGTTTGTACCAAAAATGATATAATAAGACTACAAAATGATTGTAAAACATCAAAGAATGATAATATAACAACATGGAACAATAAAAAATTATAGATACGTTGGAGACGTATCACTGCCTTACATGAAATATTTAACTTTGTGCAAATTGAAGAAGATAATCTCCCTCAAGCTTGGAGGAGGCTTCTCTAGTTACTTAATGCTGTGCCCAATCACCCTCTTAAGAAAAATGAAATACTTGATATTTTTATAATGGACTAAATGATGCTTCTAGGGACTACCTAGATAGTTGTGCTGGTTGTGTTTTCACGGAACAAAGTGTTGACAAGGCTGGAGAATTATTGAATATATTAAGAAATGAAAATCATTGGACACTTCCTGAACCACCATCTAAACCAACTCCGAAGAAGAGAGGTATTCTATTCCTCAGTCCTGAAGATATGCAAGAGGCAAAGAAATCTATAAAAGAAAATGGTATTAAAGCTGAAGATGTTACCACCTATTGAAGAAATACATAGACTCGATACCCCGACACAGGTAGTAGAGGTAAATTGTCTTTACATATTCGATGAAGGTGATATTCCTTGTGATAAATCTGCTAGTCAATGCCTGGATGAATTTGATAATTACATTATTAAGCAAGGACACTTTAATATGTATGCTAAGAATCAATTGAAACAGAATGATATTTTTGTTGATCGCTTCAATGACTTGATGTTTAGAATTGCTAATAATGTTAAAGGTTTAGGCAAACATGCATCCATGGTTCATACTCAGTTAGAACAAGTTGCTAAGTCATAGAATGATTCTCTTAATGAGATGAATAATAAAATGAATGATCATGTTGTTAGAGTATTACTAGAGGAGGTAGAAGGACTCACGAGCCACTATATCTTGAGGGTCATCCGAAGAGAATTGAGCAAGACTCTCAAAGAATTAATATTGTTGCACCTAGTTCATCTAAGAAGAAAAATAAAAATAAAAATGATAGAACTTTGCATGCTTGAAGTGAACCTGTGGTAGAAAAAACTTCTGAGAATAGTAATGATGTTTATATTTCTGATGCCGAGACACAGTCAGGTAATGAACATCCACCTAGTGATAATGATAATGATAACGTTCATGTTGATGCTCAACCACATAATGATGTAGAAATAGAACCTGCTGTTGATCTTCATAACCCACCTCCTGGAAATAAAAGATATGATAAAAGAGATTTCATTGCTAGAAAACATGGAAAAGAAAGAGAACCATGGGTTCAGAAACCCATGCCTTTTCCCATTAAGCTTCCAAAAAATAAGGGTGAGGAGGATTTTGAGCGGTTTGGTGAAATGCTTAGACCTGTATTTTTGTGCACTTGCTTGACTCGTATTTTGAAAATGCCTCCATATGCTAAATACATGAAAGACATAGTCACTAACCTGAAGCTGAAATTTCCACCATGCTTGCAAATTATTCTTTTAAGGGTGGAGTACCTAAGAAGGTAGGAGATCCAGGAATTCATACTATACGATGCTCCATTAAAAGAAGTTATGTCAAAACTTCTTTATGTGATTTAGGAGTTGGTGTTCCTGTTATGCCTTTCTCTTTATATAAAAGACTTTATTTGAATACACTCACACCTACTGAAATATCTTTGCAAATGGCTGATAAATCAACTGCTATACCTATTTGAATTTGCGAGGATGTGCTTGTTGTAGTTGCAAATGTGACTATCTTGACAGACTTTGTTATACTTGTTATTGATTAACCTTATTAATGGTAATGGTAATGACGATTTATTTTCAAAAGCTGTTATTGATTGCAACAAAAGCAAGGTCACTTTTCATGTCAATGGTAATGACGATTTATTTTCAAAAGAAACAAAGTTCGGTGAATGGTATCAACTATATTGAATTTTTTTGACAATAACTATTGGATGTTTGAAATTCCCTCTTCCTACTATCAAAAATAAATATGAAACTCTTATTGTTGGGGAGATGCATATCCCTATTGAGGTAACCTAGTGTTATACGAAGATTCTTCAGTTTCATGTTACTCGGAAATAGTTTGTTAATAAGACTTGATCAACCTTATTAATGGATTCTTTTTGAGGGGCATGTGGTCGATGAATTTAGTAAGCACAACCTTCTGTAATATTAGTTTGCTCTCTACTATTTTTAGTTTAATAAAGTAAAATGCCATGATTATCCTATTTTTTGAATTATCCGTGCGATAAAAAATGGCCCAAAAATAAAAGTGCTCAGAATGTCGTAAAATATTAACATGATTTTTTCTGAAATATATAAGAATTTTTGGCACTAAATAAATCGCAGGGGGTTCCCCTGATGCTCACAAGGCAACAGGGTGCGTCCACCCGTTGGGTGCACCAAGATGCCTTGTGGGGTCCACAGGACCCACTCACTTAGTACTTCAACCCACTGATAACCCTCAAGTATAGGCAATCGCGACAGTTTTTGAGGGTAGAGTATTCAACCCAAATTTATAGATTCGACACAAGGGGAGCCAAATAATATTTGTAAGTATTAGCAGTTGAGTTGTCAATTCAACCACACTTGGAAATTAAATATCGGCAGCAAAGTGATCAGTAGCGCGGTAATATGATAGTTTTGATAGCAGTGGTAACAATAGTAGTGACGGTAACAACGATAGCAATAATTTTGTAGTAGTTGTAACAGTAATAACAACAGTAGTAACTTAGCAAGAACAATATGTGAAAAACTCGTAGGCATTGCATCAGTGATTTCATTGGATGATATTCATCATATAACATTCATAACCTAGGGCGACACAGAACTAGCTCTAGTTCATAAATATAATGTAGGCATGTATTCCGTAAATAGTCATACATGCTTATGGAAAAGAACTTGCATGACATATTTTGTCCTACCCTCCCATGGCAGCGGGGTCCATAAAGAAACTAAGGGATATTAAGGCCTCCTTTTAATAGAGCAATGAAACAAAGCATTAACACAGAGTGAATACATGAACTCCTCAAACTATGGTAATCACCGAAAAGAATCCCCATTATTGTCACCTTGCGGTATGTGGATCATAACATGTAGCAGGTGCATATAACTTGCAAGATCGGATCATGAACATAAATATAAAGGTGAAAACATAAACTGTTCAGATATGAAATCATGGCACTCGAGCCCTAGTGACAAGCATTAAACATAGCAAAGTCGTAGCAACATCAATCTCAAAACATAGTGGATACTAGGGATCAAGCCCTAACCAAACAAACTCGATTAGATGATGAATCGCATCCAAACCACCACCGTCCAGCAAGCCTATGAAGGAATTACTCACTACCGGTGGTGAGCATCATGAAACTGGTGATGGAGGATGGTTGATGATGACAATGACCGAAGACCCCCCTCTCCGAGCCCCGAACAGGCTCCAGATCTGGCCTCCCGATGAAGAACAAGAGGTGGCGGCGGCTCCATATCGTAAAACGCGATGAAACTTCCTCTTCGATTTTTTCCTCCAAAAATAGGATTTTATAGAGTTGGAATTAGGGTTAGCGGATCCTCGTGGGGCCCACTACCCACCCGGGCGCGCCAGAGGGGGGTGGTGCGCCATGGTGCCTACTGCGCAGCTGGCCCCCCTCCAGTGGTCTTGGTTCCAGAAATTATTATATATTCCAAAATAATTCTCCAAAAAGTTTAGTCCAGTTCCGAGAACTTCTATTTTTGCAGAAAAACAACACCATGGTAGTTCTGCTTAAAACAACGCCAGTCCGGGTTAGTTTCATTCAAATCATGCAAATAGAGTCCAAAACAAGAGCAAAAGCGTTAGGAAAAGTAGATACGATGGAGACATATCAACTCCCCCAGGCTTAACCCATTGCTTGTCCTCAAGCAATTCAGTTGACAAACTAAAAGTGATAAAGAAAGACTTCTACGAACTCTTTTGTTCTTGTATCCATATATATGCTTAAATAGCACCCAAGTTTTCAGGAAAGATCATAACTAACCATGCAAGCAATAGCTCTTAGAAATCATATTCACTCATACCAATGGCATAATCAACTAGTGAGCAACAATAAAACATTTCAAATGCCAACACTTTGTCAAAACAATCATGACATAATATTACAATAATGGTACCCGGCTAGCCCTTTCTGAGACCGCAAAACATAAATGCAGAGCACCTCCAAAGTTCAAGCAGCGACTAACATTATAACTCATGGTAGAAGAGATCTAGTCATGATGCATTCAACATTAAATATACAACATGCATGAGGATGACAATAGTGCTCTTAGGACTGCTGCTTGTTTAAGAAGGTGATGACTCAACATAAAAGTAAAATAACGTAAAAGTAAATAGATAGTCCCTTCATAGAGGGAAGCAGGGAGTTGCAGAGGTGCCAGAGCTCAAAGTTTAAATCAGAGATAAATATAATTTTGGGAGGTACACCCTTCTTGTCAATGTTATGACCAAGAGTTTTCAATATCTTCCATGTTAAACATAGTATCGGCAGTTCCCAAGCGATAAAAGTAAAGTTTAGTCCCCCTCCACCAACAAACACAAGCCATGGCTAGCTGAATCCACAGGTGCCTTCCATACCAACAATAGTCCGGTGGAGTTTTGTTTGATTATTTGCATTTTTGATTTTGGGACTGGGCAGCCCTTTTACCAGCCCCTCTCGTGCAAGGACGAGTGAATAAACACTCATCATGAGAATAACCCGCTTAGCATGGAAGATACTGACCACCCCCTGTCGCTCCATGAGCGGTCCGGGCACACAAAACAGATGTTCATTTGAATTTTTAGAGGTGGCACATGCAAATTTACTTGGAACGGCAGGGTAATACCGCATATGAGTAGATATAGTGGACTCATCTGGAATAACTTTGGTCTAAGGATTTTGATGCACAAGCAGTATTCCCGCTTAGTACAGGCAAAGGCTAGCAATTAGGTTGAGAAGCGAGGACCTAGAGAGCAAAAACGGTCATGAACATGCATTATGAATAATCAACATTGAATACTAGCATGAGTAGGATATAAACACCATGAACATAAATATCATGGAGGCTATGTTGGTGTTGATTCAACTACATGGGTGAACATGTGCCAAGTCAAGCCACTTGAAACATTCAGAGGAGGATACCATATCATCATACTACATCATAATCATTTTAATGCATGTTGACATTCAAGATAAATCATTATTCACTCCTAGCTACTTAAGCATGGCATGAGCAACTATAATCTCTAATTCTAATCATAAACATGTTTAATCATACTATGTTGAATCATGATACTGAGTTAAACATATTTTTAAAAACAAAAACAAGTTGAGTTCATACCTGCTTTTCCTGCCACAATCACTTCATCATATATCATCATTATTGCCTTTCACTCGCACGACAGCAAGAGTGCCGTGAACTAAGCTGGAATCTGCAAACATTTTATTCAAAAGGAGAAGACAAGGTAATTTGTGCTCTTTGTTAGATCAATAATAATGCATATGATAGCCACTCAACATTTTCATTGTGGTCTTCTCCTTGGTATGACTCAACAAAAGAAAACAATTTCAGAGAAACACACTAAAACTATTTTTGGAGTTTTTAGTTTTTCTTGAAGAAGGCAAAGGGAAAACCAAAAACAAGAAAAACTATTTACACAGGAGAGCTCCCAACAAGCAAAAGAAGAACAAGAAATATTTTTGGGTTTCCTTTTAATACTGCAACTAATTTAAACTAGAAAGAAAGACCGGAAAGAAGCGAGAAATATTTTTGGATTTTCTCAAAGTTTTTCAAACACACAAGAATAAAGCGAGAAAAATAAAACTAACATGGATAGTACAATGAAAATGTGTGGACATCGACTGTCAAGATGGGTAAAGTTGTTACAATTGTGCATAGCACATTGAGAGAAAGAGAGATACACAGAGGTTTACAAGAGAGTTAAAGAAGAGAGTTACTGGTATCAATTTGTAATAAACCATGTACATTTAATCTTGATCTTTAACTAGACATCCATAACAGCCGCCATAAGATATCCATAACAGCCTCCATAATATATCTTTAACACCCTCCCTTAATCTGAACTTCCCAAGTTAAGATTATGCTTGAATTCCTCAAACGGTCGTGTGGCCAAGGCTTTTGTAAAACCATCTGCAACTGGATCCTTTGAATGAACAAACCAAATCTGCAACTCCTTATTAGCAACTCTTTCCCTCACAAAATGATAGTCAATCTCTATGTGTTTGGTTCTTGCATGAAAGATAGGATTAGCAGATAGGTATGTAGCACCAAGATTGTCACACCAAAGACATGGGGTTGGTGTGTGACATATGCCAAGTTCCTTAAGCATGGACATGACCCATATGATCTCTGTTTTGCATTTTCCAATGCTTTGTATTCCGCCTCAGTACTTGACCTGGAAATGTGGCTTGTTTCTTTGCACACCATGAGATCAAATTGGGTCCAAAGAAGACTGCAAAACCACCTGTTGATCCTCTATCATCTATGCAACCTGCCCAGTCAGAGTTAGAAAATTCACTAACAAGTGTGGATGATGACTTGCTAAAGGTTAGGCCAATACTCAAAGTATTTTTCACATATCTTAGTATACGTTTGGCAGCAGTACAATGAGCTGTAGTTGGTGCATGCAAAAACTGACAAACCTTATAGACAACACAGGAAATATCAGGTATGGTGAGAGTCAAATACTGAAGTGCACCCACCAAACTTCTTTACTTAGTACCATCTATCGTGGTCCTAAGACTGACAGTAGAAAGGGGGGTAGGTATGGAGAGGCAAGATCTCATCTATGGTGAAGGTGTACACACGAGGTTTACGAGTTCAGGCCCTTCACAGTAGAAGTAATAGCCCTACGTCTCGGTGCCCGGAGGCGGTCGATTGGATTATGTGTGTGATATTACAGGGGGTGCGAACCCTTGTCCCAGAGGAGGGGGTGGCTTATATAGAGTGCGCTAGGACCCCCGCCCGCCTCCATTACAAGGGGCTTAATGTACATAAAGTAAGGGGAGTTACTGATAACGCCAGCCTTAAGTACTCTTAATGCTTATAAAGACTAAAGGGTGAACGTCCGGCCGTTGTGTGCCCTTCCGACCCCTGGTCTTCGATAAGTCGAGTGACTCTCCATATGGTCGAGTGACGTTAGGGGGAGGACCTTCGAGTGATGTGGCCGTCAAGTGGATTTGTAACGCCCCGGATCCGATGCACCAGGTGTCTGCTAGTTATTTGTTGTCATTGCCATGTCATTTGCTTGCATGTTGCATTTTATCATGTCATCATGTGCATTGCATTGCATACGTGTTCGTCTCATGCATCCGAGCCTTTTCCCCGTTGTCCGTTTTGCAATCCGGCGCTCCTATGCCCTCCGGCGTCCCCCTCTTCTCTCTTTTCATGAGTGGGTGTTAAACTTTCTCGGAATGGCCCGAGGCTTTCCAAGTGGCCTTGGTATACCACCGGTAGACCGCCTGTCAAGTTTGTGCCACTTGGAGGTCGTTTGATACTCCAACGGTTAACCGGGTAACCGTAAAAGCCTCCTTCTCATTGCAGCCCAACACCCCTTCCAAAGTGGCCCAAAACCCACCTAACTCCCATCCATGCTCTCGGTCGTTCGATCACGATCGTGTGGGCGAAAACCGCTCCTCATTTGGACTCTCCTAGCTCCCTCTACCTATAAATATGTGGCCTCCCCCAAAATTCCCGCAGTCCAAACCCTAGCCAAACTCCTCCGCGCCGCCGGACATGTCCAACCGCGCCGGACATGTCCGCCGGACACGTGTTTCACCCAATCAGAATCTGCCACGTCATCCCGCCGCCGCCGCTAGCCAACCAGACGCCGACACGTCGCCCCGCGCCCTCTCCCTCTCCTCCCCGCCACCGGGGCCCGTGAGAGGCCCAGATCGGGCCCGCCCCGGGCCCGCCGGGCCTGAGGGAGCCTGCGCCGCCGCCCGCGTCGCCGCGATCGCCCTCCGCCGCCGAGCCTTCCGCCGGATTCCGTCGTCCCTCGCCGGCGCCGCCCGTCTCCGCCACCGCCGACGAAGACCGCGCCGAACCCCGCCGCCGACCTGCGCCGCCCGCGCGCTCGGCAACCCGCCGCCCTCCGCCGCCAAGCGCCGTGCCGCCGCGGGCCGGACCTCGCCTCCAACGGAACCCGTCGGAGACGAGCCCTCCGCCTCCTCTTCCACCAGATCCGGCCGGGAGCTGGCCGGATCCGCCTCGCGCCGACCTCCTCCGCCCTCCGCCGGCTCGCCGGAGCTCCCTCCGTCGCCGGCGATGACCTCGTCGCTGATCTGCACCACCCCGTCCCGGAACGCCCTAGACCAGCCCTCCAAACGTCCCTGCTGCACCGTCTCGTCCCCGGGACCCCGAGATCCAGTTTCTGCGAGGGTAAAAACGACTAAGTCCCTGATTTTTTTGCACATTATCATGCCATGTTTGACCTGTTGTATCTCTGCATCCGTAGCTCCGTTTTGCGCGTGCAATATGTCAAATTGTTCGCCTCGATGAG
Source organism: Triticum aestivum (assembly GCF_018294505.1). NCBI lineage: Eukaryota > Viridiplantae > Streptophyta > Magnoliopsida > Poales > Poaceae > Triticum > Triticum aestivum. Next base: position 473,470,638 of record NC_057810.1, on the reverse strand, counting down.
TACATCATTTCATTATATTGCATCATATTCATTTGAGTTCATCTAGATGCCTGAATCATTGTTTTAAGAATGCTTCATAATGTTTTCTGCTGTCTGTTATCAGAACGAGCTCTTTTGTCATTTTTGCCATGATTGATGTGTGCATCCTATGACGTTGATGTCTACATGTGTTCTGAACTATGCCATGTCTTCTTTACAGAGGTGCTTACCATGTATTTTTGTGATCAATGTGGTGACTAGCACAAACATGCAAACTAGGCTTCGTGATATTGCTGATTTAGTCCCTGTTCTGCTGTTATTTTGATGCCATGTAAACTTGATGCTACAGAGAGATCCATGCATATTTTAAGATACTTCAGTAAGGATGTTTTGAACATGTGGTTATTTTCTATCCATGCATGCCCTTGGTTGCAATTATGGAGTAGTCTAGCATGTCATTTTCGTGCTCTACTTTTGCTTCAAAATGTTTTCCTGGCAGATTGTTTACGTGTTATTCAATTTTGCCAAGGTTGCTATAGTTGATCCTTGCATGCTATGGACTTGTTCTTGACTTGGTTTGTTTCACAAACATGTCTTCTTGATGATGCTATGCTTATCTTGTCATGCAATGACTTGTGGTGAGTGAAAATCGAGCTTGTTAAGTAGGGTACATGATGTTGCTGTTTTGCTAGGCTGAATCTGTTATTTCGCGATGCTATATAAACATGTTGCTACTAATCATTCTATGCATAATCTAGAGATGTGCTCTAAATATGTTTTGATCTACATGTCATCCTCTAACCATACATGCCCCTGGTTGCATTTATAGCTTGCTGTAGATTATTCATATCTTGCTCCAAAGTTGCTTCATAATGTTGCTGTCAGCCTGTTAACATTATGTTCAGTTGTTTCCATGATTGTTGCTAGTGATCCATGCACCCTATGACCTTGATATTGCCATGCTTAGCTTCACAAATATGTCTTCTTACTATTGGTTGCCTTGCCAGGCTATATATTGCTCTGTGGTGAGTGGTACAACCTCATCTACATGCCTTCATAATTCTGTTTCTGCCATGTTTGAATCTGTAATATAACTTGCTATGTTTACGTGGGTGCCATCATATTTTCTGATCCTTCTTGGCTTATGGTCAGTAAGGGACTCTTGTTCTATGCAATTATTAGATTCATGCCATGCCTTTTTTTGCCATGATAAGTTCCTGTAACATGTTGTTTGATAGCTCTAAACATTACAACCTGATGTTATTTTCTGTCAAGTCTGAAATTGTTATAACTTGCAATCTTGACATGTGCGTTTGAGCATGTTCTAGTGATTTATGAAGATAGATCAGTGTTCATGTTTTGTTGTGCTTTACCTGTACATCATGCCCATGCCTTTTGTTTTCTTGTTGAGGTCCTGTAGCATGTTGTTTTGATGCTTGCAATATGCCTAGTTGCTGTTTTGGACAACTTGTCCTTATAACTTGTATAGAGTGCATGTGTTGAACCGTTGCTCCATTTTGAGTGTGCTCTATATGAAACTTGCTTAGAATTGCATGTAGTTTCATATTATCATGTTGCATCCTTGTTTTGAGGTGTTTGCTTGATGTTTGAGTGTATTTTGCATCAATGCCATGTTTAACTTGTTTTGCTCATATCTTCTAGGCCGTAGCTCCGAATTAAATGATCTTTATATGTAACTTGACTAGAATCTCGTGTAGATCATCTTTGTGCATCTTAAGTTGTTGTTTAACAACTTGAACATAAGGTTTATTCAGATCTGGACCATTTTCGAAATATGCATATGAGGACTTACCGGAATTGTTATATGTTGTTCCCGGCCTCATTTAAACTTGCTTTGATGTGTTGCTCTTGTTTGCATCATCTCTTGGCATGAGTAGCTTCATGTAGCTTTTTCATGCATCATTCTTGTTGTGCATCATGTCATGTTCATGTGTGGTGTGTTTACGATGTTGTGTGCTTCTTTTCGATAGTTCCTGTTTCGTTGCGATCGTGAGGATTCGTTCGTCTACGCTTGGTTCGGCTTCATCCGTTCATATTCTTCATGGACTCGTTCTTCTTCCTTGCGGGATTTCAGGCAAGATGACCGCTACCCTGGATCTCACTACTATCATTGCTATGCTAGTTGCTTCGTTCTATCGCTATGCTGCGTTACCTATCTTTTGCTCATAAAGCCTCCCAAATTTCCATGAACCTCTAACCTTTGACACCCTTCCTAGCAAACCGTTGCTTGGCTATGTTACCGCTTTGCTCAGCCCTCTTATAGCGTTGCTAGTTGCAGGTGAAGTTGAAGATTGCTCCATGGTGGACAGGATCTTGGTTGGGATATCACAATATCTCTTATATTTTTAATGCATCTATATACTTGGTAAAGGGTGGAAGACTCGGCCTTATGCTTGGTGTTTTGTTCCACTCTTGCCACCCTAGTTTCCATCATACCGGTGTTATGTTCCCGGATTTTGCATTCCTTATGCGGTCGGGTGATTTATGGGACCCCCTTGACAGTTCGCTTTGAATAAAACTCCTCCAGCAAGGCCCAACCTTGGTTTTACCATTTGCCTCACCACCACCTACTTTTCCCTTGGGAGTCGCTCTCTCGAGGGTCATCTTTATTATAGCCCCCCCGGACCAGTGCTTGTCTAAGTATTGGTCCGAACTAGAGCCCTTTGCAGCGCCCCCTAAAGGAAACTTGAGGTCTGGTTTTAGTTGTACGGATTGCTCATCCGGTGTTGCCCTGAGAACGAGATATGTGCAGCTCCTATCGGGATTGTCGGCGCATCGGGCGGTCTTGCTGGTCTTGTTTTACCATTATCGAAATATCTTGTAAACCGGGATTCCGAGTCTGATCGGGTCTTCCTGGGAGAAGGTCTATTCCTCGTTGATCACGAGAGGTTGTCATGGGCTAAGTTGGGACACCCCTGCACGGTATAATCTTTCGAAAGCCGTGCCTGCGGTTATAGGAAGATGGGAATTTGTTAATGTCCAGTTGTAGATAACTTGACACCAGATCCGTATTAAAACGCATCAACCGTGTGTGTAGCCGTGATGGTCTCTTTTCGGCGGAGTCCGGGAAGTGAACACGGTTTCTGGGTTATGTTTGACATAAGTAGGAGTTCAGGATCAATTCTTGGTCATTACTAGTTGACGACCGTTCCGCTTGCTCTCTTCTCGCTCTTATTTGTGTATGTTAGCCACCATATCATGCTTAGACGCTGCTGCAACCTCACCACTTTTCCCCTTCCTTTCCCTTTAAGCTTTGCTAGTCTTGATACCCATGGTAATTGGATTGCTGAGTCCTCGTGGCTCACAGATTACTACAACAACAGTTGCAGGTACAGGTTGTGCGATGATCATGATGCGAGAGCGATGTTTGCTTGTGTGGGAGTTCTTCTTCTGCTTCTTCTTCGATCAGGGGATAGGTTCCAGGTCGGCAGCCTGGGCTAGCAGGGTGGATGTCGTTTGAGTTTCTGTTTGTGTTTCATCCGTAGTCGGATGTTGATCTTATGTATTGTGATGTTGTATTTGTGTGGCATTGTTTGCCTTATGTATGTATCCCCATCTATTATGTAATGTTGATGTAACGATATCCACCTTGCAAAAGCGTTTCAATATGCGGGTCTATCCTTGGTGGGACCTTCGAGTTCCTTTTGGATAGGGTCGCATATTGGGTGTGACAAGTTGGTATCAGAGCCTCGACCGACCTTAGGAGCCCCCCTTGATTGATCATGTAGTTTGGCAGTTGTTGAGTCTAGAAGAAAACTTTTTCTGAGTCTAGTTATATCGGAGAGTAGGAATTCTTTTTACTCCTCAGCCCCTTCGTCGCTCTGGTGAGGAATCTTGACGTAGGTGTTTTGAATTACTTCTCTTCCCCTTCAAATTTTTTTCTTTAGGATCACGCAGTTGGTTTTCCGATCGTTGGTTCTCATCTATTTTCATCCGGTGCATTTCTCGTCAAGTCGACTCGAGCCTCTTGATCTTTGCAAGTTCAATCCTCGGTTGTTTTCTTTCCCACCCGCCCTCCCCTTTTCTTCTCGGAACCGGAGTCTGTAATCGAGTATCCATCCTACTTGTGCAAAGTCTTTGCTTTCTCTCCTCAATGATTTCAACCGGTGTTTTCCTCTTCAAGATATTCGTCGGTTTCCGCTTCTAAGTTGCTTTTGTGTTTCCCGCCCTCCCACCCTTTTTCTTCTCGGAGTCTGACTCTCTTTCGAGCATCAATTTCATTCGTGTGGAGCCTCTTCAGTCTTTCGTCAATTGTTTCAACTGGTGAATTCTCGTCTCGTTCGTCATTCTTCATCCCTTTCTTTTCCGATGCACTCAATTCATGTTTTTTTCGGTGTTGATCGTATTCTTTTCCTTGGATCAAGTGTTCTCCTTGTTCGTTCGCCTCACGCCAGTTTACTCATTCCGGAGTTCGGAAGACATCTCAGGAGATTCGTCTGTGTTCCAATTAATTCGTGGTTGTCACCTCATTCAAATATTTTAATTGTTCCGGTGCTTCACCCAGCTGTTCAACATCCCTTTTTCAACGGTATTTTTTCTCTTTAGTGGGCCCTAACCCACAGGTCTTTTCCCAGGATCTTACCTGACTCTTCTAATTCCCCCGGAGTTATTCTCAAATTCTTTTCCAAGTGTGACGTAAGAATGGATTCCATCAGTCAGATGCCTTTCCATGATCTCGTTCAAATTCTTTTCATTGTTGGCTCAACCTCTTCGCTTTTCATTTTCCCGGAGTACCTCAGTTATTTTGGTGTTTTCCCGTCGTCATTGAAGACCGAAGAAGAGTTTTCCCTCTCAATCTTGTCTGTTCTCTCGAAGATTCGTGGCTCTAGTTTGATATTATCCTCTCAAATTATTCCAGTCGTCAAATATTCTTTTCTTACCCATCTGGAGTATTTCAGGAGTTGTTATTCCATTTCTTTTCACCGGAGGCCATCGTTCTAGAAGAATTCTTCGTCTTCACATTTCAACTACCGTTATCTATTTATCCCGGTGCTTCCTTCAAGTGTTCTTTAATCAGCTCATGATCTCTTTGTCCTTTTGCATCTAAATTCCCTCAAGCATATTTGTTCTTCTAAGTCTTCCCGGTGATTCATCCTCTTTCGCCAGTCATTTTGATTTCTTACGGTGGTTCGTTCAAGATTCTTTTCCCCTGATTATCATTTTATCCCTTCCTTCAGAGTTTGTTCTTGATGAATAAATTCTAGTTCCAAGTCTTTTCATCTTTTCTTTTCCGGAGTTCAATTTCCTCAGCCATTTCGTCGGAACCTCCATCTAAATCATCGCAAGGCTCATCTTATTCTTTCTTCCTTCATTCTATCTCGTCATCCTTTTGTTACCGGAGTTCTTCATGGTGGTTCTTCATGATTTAATTCATCCTTCAAGAGTTCATCAAGATTTTGTTGGTGGCGTTCAAGTATCTTTTCTTCTTGCATCTCGAAGTGCAATTAATACTTCTTTTTATTCTGAATTGGAGTTTTGCATTTCTTCGTTCTTCTCAGCTATTTGATCATTTCCGTTTGCTGCTGGGTATCACCTCATAATTTCTAAGATGTTATCCATAAGTCCACAACAAGCTCATTCTTTCATTGTTGATTTTCTCAACAACTCCATTCAATCCTTCCTTCTAAGTTCTTTTCATTTCTATTTCAATTCCTCCGGAGGCATTGTCTGTTCTTCTCGTCAGGTGTCATTCCATCCTCTCAAGTTCGTGTTCTATTCTTTCCTTGTTCAACCGGAGTGCTGCCTAAATCCTTTCAGCCTAATTCGTTTCTTATCTCGTTCTAATCGGAGTGGTTTCATAGTCTATCTGATTCCGTAAGCTTTCGATTCTTGTCGTTCCTCTCTTATTCTCGAGTGCTCTCGATTCTTTGCTTCTTCTCTTGAGTTCTTGCTTCACCTCATCCCTTTTCCCTTCCGTCTCGGTCCTAAGATCTCGGGACGAGATCTCTTGTTAGTGGAGGAGTGTTGTAACGCCCCGGATCCGATGCGCCAGGTGTCTGCCAGTTATTTGCTGTCATTGCCATGTCATTTGCTTGCGTGCTGCATTTTATCATGTCATCATGTGCATTGCATTGCATACATGTTTGTCTCATGCATCCGAGCCTTTTTCCCGTTGTCCGTTTTGCAATCCGGCGCTCCTATGCCCTCCGGCGTCCACCTCTTCTCTCTTTTCGTGAGTGGGTGTTAAACTTTCTCAGAATGGCCCGAGGCTTGCCAAGTGGCCTTGGTATACCACCGGTAGACCGCCTGTCAAGTTTCGTGCCATTTGGAGATCGTTTGATACTCCAACGGTTAACCAGGTAACCGTAAAAGCCTCCTTCTCTTTGCAGCCCAACACCCCTTCCAAAGTGGCCCAAAACCCACCTAAATCCCCTCCATGCTCTCGGTCCTTCGATCGCGATCGTGTGGGTGAAAACCGCTCCTCATTTGGACTCTCCTAGCTCCCTCTACCTATAAATATGTGGCCTCCCCCGAAATTCCCGCAGTCCAAACCCTAGCCAAACTCCTCCGCGCCGCCGGACATGTCCGCCGGACACGTCGTTTCGCCCAATCAGAATCTGCCACGTCATCCCGCCGCCGCCACTAGCGAACCAGACGCCGACACGTCGCCCCGCGCCCTCTCCCTCTCCTCCCCGCCGCCGGGGCACATGAGAGGCCCAGATCGGGCCCGCCCCGGGCCGCGCCGGGCCCGAGGGAGCCCGCGCCGCCGCCCGCGTCGCCGCGCTC